>NC_035446.2:36490309-36794089 GCF_002127325.2 Helianthus annuus | reverse complement strand
AACAATAAGAGAAAGTATTCATATTTCAAGAAAGATTCTATGTCGAATAACAAACATAAGAAAACCCCTACGAGTAAGAAAAACCAAGGCATTCGTTGCCACAACGGAAACGAGTGGTAAGAAATATAATGGAAATGCACTTAAGTGTAAACAGTGTGGTTATCACCACTATGGTGGATGCCAAGCCACCAAGTGTGATAAATGCGGGAAAATGGGTCATCGCACTGAAAATTGATGGAGTAACAACAAAGAAAAAAAAAAAAAAACAAGGCAAGAAAGATGGAGGCAATGGTAATAGAAATGAACAAGGACAAAACCAAGGCTGTTTCAATTGCGGTGATATGGGACACTTCAAGAAAGACTATCCCAAAGAAATCAAAGGCCGCGAACGAGCCTTTGTGGTTGGAGCCAAAGAAGCGCGACAGGATCCCAATGTAACCACCGGTACGTTTCCTGTCAACGATCATTTCGCTTCTATTTTATTTGATACCGGTGCAGATTTTAGTTTTATACCTTTAGAATTTAAAGATATGCTTGGACTAAATTCAACTAAACTAGATGTTCCATTCACTATCGAATTAGCGAATGGAAAGGTGATTGAATCCAATAACATTATTAAAGGATGCTCCTTAGAGTTAGGAGGACGAAAATTCAAAATTGACCTAATGCCCGTTCAACTAGGTAGTTTTGATATTGTAGTTGGAATGGATTGGTTATCTACCAACCAAGCCAAAGTCGTGTGTTACGACAAAATCATTCGAATTCCCCTTCCTAATAATGAAACACTTCTTGTTCACGGTGAGAAAAACGAAATGCTGTTACGAATCATTTCTTGTATGAAAACCGAAAGTGCCTACGAAAAGGATGTATAGCATTCTTAGCGCACATTGTTGACAAGAAGGCCAATGAGCTAAAACTTGAGGAAATCCCGGTTGTGAAGGAATTCCCTGAAGTCTTTCCTGAAGACTTGCCGGGAATACCTCCACAACGACAAGTCGAATTTCGAATAGACTTAATTCCAGGTGCCGCACCTGTGTCAAAGTCTCCATACCGATTAGCTCCTGCGGAGATGCAGGAATTATCCACACAACTCTAGGAGTTGTTGGATAAGGTTTTAATTAGACCAAGCTACTCACCCTGGGGAGCTCCAGTGTTATTCGTGAAGAAGAAGGACGAAAGTTTTAGGATGTGCATAGACTATCGGGAGTTGAATAAACTCACAATCAAGAATCGGTATCCATTACCGAGGATTAACGATCTATTCGATCAACTTCAAGGATCGAGCTATTATTCGAAGATCGATTTGAGATCAGGATACCATCAACTCAGAGTTCAAGAAGAAAGTGTTCCAAAAACGGCATCCCGAACTCGCTACGGTCATTACGAGTTCCTTGTTATGCCATTTGGCTTAACAAATGCACTAGTGGTGTTCATGGACTTAATGAACCGCGTGTGCAAGCCCTACCTTGACAAATTTGTGATAATGTTTATCGATGATATACTGATATACTCACGAAACAAGGAGGAACACGAGCACCATCTTAGAACTATTCTTGAGTTGTTGAAAAAGGAGAAACTGTATGCGAAATTTTCCAAATGCGAATTTTGGCTTTGTGAAGTTCAATTTCTCGAACATGTAGTCAACGGGAAAGGCATACATGTTGATCCATCAAAAATTGAGGCCATAAATAATTGGAGTACACCAAAGACACCGACCGAAATACGTCAATTCCTAGGATTGGCCGGTTATTATCGAAGATTCATTGAAAATTTTCTAAGATTGCTCAATCACTCACTTCTCTCACTCAAAAAGATAAGAAATTTGATTGGGGAGAGAAACAAGAAGCAACTTTTCAACTGCTTAAAGACAAACTCTGTAATGCACCAATTTTGTCACTACTAGACCGTACGGATGATTTCGTAGTCTATTGTGATGCCTCACGACAAGGGTTAGGATGCGTGTTAATGCAAAGGGAAAAAGTTATTGCATACGCATCACGCCAACTAAAGATGCACGAAAGGAACTATACCACCCATGACCTAGAGTTAGGTGCAGTCGTATTTGAACTAAAAATTTGGCGTCATTACCTTTATGGTACCAAATGCACGATATTCACGGATCACAAGAGTCTTCAACATATATTTAACCAGAAAGAGTTAAATATGCACCAAAGATGATGGGTCGAATTGTTGAATGACTACGATTGCGAGATCAAATATCATCCGGGCAAAGCGAACGTTGTCGCGGATGCATTAAGTCGAAAAGAACGAGTTAAACCTTTGCGTGTGCGATCTTTAAGGCTTACAATTCATAACGACCTTACCTCTCGAATTCTTAATGCTCAGCAAGAAGCATTAAAACAAGAAAATATCAAAGCAGAAATGCTTAGAGGTATGGAAAAGCAATTAGAGTCGAAAGAGAACGGAGCCTTATATTTCATGAATAGAATTTGGATTCCTCGTTTTGGTGGTCTTCGAGACCTAATTCTTGACGAGGCTCATAAATCCAAGTATTCGATACATCCTGGAACAGATAAGATGTATCACGATCTCAAGGAATTTTATTGGTGGCCTAATATCAAAGGTGATATTGCGACATATGTTGGAAAATGTCTAACATGTGCTAAAGTTAAGGCCGAGTACCAAAAACCTTCTGGATTGCTACAACAACCCGAAATCCTTAATTGAAAATGGGAACATATTTCTATGGATTTCGTAACCAAATTACCCAGGACTTCTCGTGGTCACGACATGATTTGGGTAATCGTCGACCGATTAACCAAGTCAGCTCACTTCTTGCCTATCCGGGAAAAAGATAGTACTGAAAAGTTAGCTAAAATCTATCTCAGAGAAATTGTAGCAAGACATGGTGTACCTTTGTCGATAATCTCTGACCGAGACGGTCGTTTTATATCAAGGATTTGGCAATCTTTTCAAAAGGCCTTTGGATTCCCAATTTAATTTGAGTACGGCCTTTCATCCCCAAAGTTTAGAAAATATGTTGTGTGCTTGTGTGATGGACTTAGGTCGAAATTGTGATACTCCCTTACCGTTAGTGGAGTTCTCATACAATAACAGTTATCACACGAGTATTAAAGCCACACCATTTGAAGCGTTATATGGTCGTAAGTGTCGATCTCCGCTATGTTGGGCAGAACTAGGCGACAAACAAATGTTAGGTCCTGAGTTAGTTCAAGAAACTACTGAAAAAATATTTAAAATTCGAGACCGTATCAAGGCGGCTCGAGACAGACAGAAAAGCTACGCGGACAGACGCCGCAAACCGTTGTCCTTTGAGGTTGGAGACAAGGTGTTGCTAAAAGTCTCGCCGTGGAAAGGCGTAGCTAGATTCGGTAAGCATGGGAAGCTTAGCCCGAGATACATAGGACCTTATGAGATTTTGGAAAAGATTGGAAACGTCGCCTACAAGTTAAAATTGCCTGAAACACTCAGTAACGTTCACGACACTTTTCATGTGTCGAATTTGAAAAAGTGTCTTTCGGATGAATCACTTATTATTCCCCCGGACGAAATCCGTGTAGACAACAAACTCCATTTCATCGAAGAACCTGTTGAGGTTCTAGATTCAAAGATTCACAAAACGAGGAGAAGTCGAATCAAACTAATCAAAGTCCGATGGAACTCGAAACGAGGACCCGAGTTCACATGGGAACGAAAAGATGAAATAAAAAAAAAGAAGTACCCTTATTTGTTTAAGAAAGTCCCAACTAAGAAGGGACGCAAATTAAAATTTCGGGACGAAATTTCCTTTAACAGGGGGAGAATGTGACAAACGGCAAAATTCTGGTAATTCCGTACAACCTGAACAACTATTTCGACTATTATTTTCGCATATTTGACTTAATTTTAATTAATTACAGTCTTGAGAGTTCTAGGAATTACTAAAATCATAGTGAAGTATGATAACGAATCCGTTGCGATTAGAAACAATATCCTAGACTAACAATAGGAACGCGAATAAACGATACTTGTCAGTACTAGTCGCGGTACAGTCTGACACAATGAAAACAAGACATACAGTTATGTCTACACAAATATTCTATAAAAAAAAAGAGCTTTGTCCAAAAATATTAGGTGCCTAATTATTTACAAAATTCCAATTAAAAACCAATTTGTCCAAGTCCGTAGAAAAATACAGCAATCCTACGGAAATATACAGCATTCCGCAGAACAAAACAGTAACTGTCCGAAAACCCAAAAATAAATATTATTTGACATAAATAATATAATGGGTATTAAAAACGACCCAAAATCCGCAATCGAATCTTATTGCGTTAAGTTGTACGGCTAGTTCAGTAAATTGCCAGTCAGTAAAGCCGGTACCGGAACCGTGTCAAAAACAATAAAATTTTTAGTCTAAAAAGTTGGATTAATTAGTTGGATAATAAATCAAGTGCAAAAATAATTTTTGTTATGTATTTATCCAAACGAAACACGGTGTCAGTATTTAAACCGGTACAGGACCCGAACCGACTTTTTCACCCGAACTACAAAATAAAAATTTTGGTGAACTAGTTTTACCTAGTGTCACACTACTTTAAAATATGAGGGTTTAAAACATTGTAGATATTTTTATATAAAATATCAAAGTTTATAAAGTTTGTATATTAATCAAGATTTATAAAAAAAAAATGCAAACTCTTCCACCTCCTTGCTTACTCACGATCAAAGTGGGTCCCCCCACTTGCCACCATTTTCAATTTGTGTGTTGGAACCTCTAAAATGATGATTAGTGTATTTTCAAACATTTTATTGATCCTTACACTCCACCTTCTCTTCATTATTCCCAAAACCATCAAACACCACAACTTCCTACTCTCTCTCTCTCCAAAATCGTTCAAGGCCAAACACCCTCATACTTCACCTTCTTTCATAATCCAAACTCAAGAACACATGCAAATATGAAGGTTTATGAATAAAACAAGATATTTGTGAGATTAAGGAATCTATTCGAAGCATTTTTGGTGGAACTAGAAGCCCTAGATCATCAAGATTTTTCTTATCTTCATCCTTATTTCCTAGCAAAAATTGTAAGAACATTACACTAGTCTTACTTTTATTCTTGATTTCTTTTTACAAGTTCATCTAAACCCACTTGAAAAATAACAAGAAACAACTAAAAATCATTATTTTTAAACATGATTTTTCTATGATTAGGAGATGAACTTGGAGAAATCTAGGCTAATAAACTTGAATCTTGGTTATTTCTACTCAAAAATATGATCTACATACATGCATGTAGGATCAACCAAGATTCATCAACAAAGTGATGAACATGAGTTTTTGATGAACATGCATCCTAGTAAAATGTGAAAAACCATTTAAAAACAAGAAAATAAATTTTTGAAAAATTTATTGAATAAAGTTTCCATTTCTGGAAAGAATCAAAAGCAAGAAATATGTTAGTAGTAAACATTTTGAATACGTGTTTATGCTTCAAATGACTTTGTAAGACATCTAAAACAAGAGTTTTTCATAAAATCTCTTTCTACAATTTTTTGGCAAAAATAAGGAATAAAGTTTCCTTTTTGGGAAACATAAGAACAATATCATGTTCATGCTACTTTTGTTGACAAATTTTGATAGATATTGATACTTGATGATGTTTTGTATTGAAATAATTTGAAAACAAGTTTTGTATAAACTTGGGGAAAATTCATATTTCAAACAAAACTATGGCAAAATTTTTATAAATTTTGTGATGTGTTAAAAGTTGTTAAACAAAGAAGTTTGTTACTAAAACAATTATTTGGAGTCTTTAAACATGGTTAAACAAATTTTGGACAAAGTCATAAATCCATGTTTTATAAAAAGATTTCTAAATAAAAATGACAAGTATATATTTTTGGATAAAATGTGTACTTACAAAAATATTCATCAAGTATCATAAGTTTATATATTTTGATGTGTACATCATATGTTAGTTCTAGTAGGAACAAGTGCAAAATTGTTACACATCCATAAAAATTACAAAATATATATATAAACTTGAAAACGAAATAAAATGTCCATCCTTGGACACGAAAACACAAATGGACAAATTCGGACACTATTGGACTATATGGACTTTTGGACAAACAAAAATGGCACAAACAAAGCAAATGGTAAAACGTGACGGACAACACAAACGGGATAAATGATACGGATAAATAAAACCGACAAGTAGTAAATGACTAGAATAAAATACGAACCGTCACGCAAGTTTATGCACTAAAATGTTCAACAATGGCATAAGTAACAATTTTTATAAAAATTAGATTTTTATAAAAATACAAGTATTACTATTATTATTATATTTTTTTTTATTTTATTTACTAGCCCAAAAATTATGTAGTTTAAAAGTGGTCTATAAATTAAAATTTGGGCTAATGCCATTTCTCATAAACAAAAATCTGGGCTAGGCCCACTTTTACAAAACAATGGACTAAAATGTAATTTTTAGTCAAAATTGGGCTAAAGCCCACTTTTCAAAATACTTGGGCTAAAAACCCAATATTTACAAATTATTATGGACTAGATATATTTTAGAAAACAATTTGGGCTAGGCCCATTCTTACACAAGTTATTTGGGCTAAGTCCACAACTATAAACTAAATTGGGCTAGGCCTACCTTTATAAAATGTTTTGGGCTAAGGCCCACTCCTATAAATTAATTTGGGTTTGACCCATATTTTTTTTAAACAAAGTTATTTAGGCTAGGCCCATAAGCACCAAATACCCAAAATGGACTTAAATTCTAAAACATAAATTAAGTCCATTCAAACACAAATAAAATAAAATAAATGTATATATACAAGGAAGTTATATATATATGAAAACACAAAAACAAAATACAAGATAGAATATTTGTATGATACACAAAAACAAACCTAAGTGTCTAACTAGATTAGAACACTTGTAGGTCGAGAAACGAACCGCGAACAAGGAATCGAATAGAGATTTGCACGGAACGCAAATCTGTGAGTTCATGTTTTCCCCTTTTACTTTGAATGTTTATAGTTTTAAACTTTCGGGGATGTATACATGTTACAAATAGTATGATAATACAATGAAACTATTTTGATCACATGCGGATAGGTGTTAAAATAAAGGGGCCATTAATGAATAAACAAGTACCGAGGAACAAACGGATAGATCTATTTGGGTTTTGGCAAGCCCCACTCTTAACGACAACGATAACCACGATCGTCAAGAGTGCCTTTGTGTCCAAACTAGTGTCGTTGACACACACGATAAATTGTCAAGGTTTGGTTGCCTCCTATTCGGCATACATATTAGTGTCCTTGCAACACACTAATGATCATACAATTTTTTTTATCATACTATACAAAAACGAATTTTATTACTTCAAATGTTTTGGAGACTCATTTGATGCAAAAACAAAATAACATGAATTCACTCAACTTTTGTTGACGTTTTCAAAATTAACATGTATTACAGGAGATTAGTGGACGGCTTTGGGAAAATATGTTCAAGTGGTTATCAAGAACGCAAGCTTTTGTGATGTCATCCGTTTTTAGTGTTATGTTTTGAACTTTGAATAATGTAGTTAAAGTTGGTGTTGTTTCAAGTTTCAAACAAGACATATGTAATGTAAACTATGGTTTCGAATCAATTGTATGGATGAACATCTTTTATGTTTCAAATATGTTGTTTACTCGATTGATTGTAACGATTGCCGCTCTCGTCACACCTCGCCATACGTTTCCGCATAAACTGAAAATCGGGGTGTGACACGCAGCCCTCTAGGCATGTGTACGAAGATTAGTGGGAGTTTCCCAAGTATTCTAGACTAGGTATATTTGTATCGCAGCCCACCCGGCATGTGTGCGAAGTTTAGTGTATGGTTCGCAGCCATTCCAGGCATGTGTGCGAAGATTGGTTCTATTATCGCAGCCATTCCCGGCGTGTGTGCAAAGAGAAGTATTTGTATCACTAGTCTAGCAGTATTTATCAATAACCTTCCTCTCCCGAGGCCTAAAATATGTAATCCCGATAATGTCTTAAGTATAAGAAATCTTCCAAACCCATTCCCGACCCTGGGAACCCCATGCCTTGGTAAGAGCGTGAACTCACCTTGGTTTGCTCGGCAGATACACAGAAAGGTCAAGTCTAGCTGCTAGTGGTCAACCACGTCCTAACATGGTTACCATACAAGTCAGGTTTTGGTTTCGAGATATGCTCGAGACTCCTGTGATCGAGACTCCTGTGATCGGTGTAGATAGTGCACTTGGTACCGTACAGGTAGTGTCGCCATATCTTGAGCGCGAAAACAACAGCTCCCAGCTCTAAATCGTGCGTCGTGTAGTTCCGTTCGTGAACCTTGAGTTGGCGCGAAGCGTAAGCAATAACTTTATCCCGTTGCATCAATACACAACCAAGCCCCTGTATCGATGCGTCACAATAGACCACAAAATCGTCCATGCCCTCTGGCAATGAGAGGATAGGTGCACTGCAAAGTCTATCCTTTAAGTGCTGAAAAGCTGTTTCCTGTGTACTACCCCAACGGTAGGTGACACCCTTCTGTGTCAGTAGCGTAAGTGGCTGCGCGATTTTTGAGAAGTCTTTAATGAACCTTCTGTAGTAACCTGCCAAACCCAAGAATTGGCGTATTTCCGTTGGTGTACGCGGTGCAGGCCAGTTCCTGGTCGAATCTACCTTGGATGGATCAACATGGATCCCATCCTTGTTTACCACGTAGCCTAGAAAATGGACTTCACGAAGCCAGAAGTCGCATTTTGAAAACTTGGCGTACAGCTGTTCTGTTCGAAGAAGTTGCAATATAATTCGTAAATGCTGCTCGTGTTCCTCCCGACTCTTGGAATAGATCAGGATGTCGTCGATGAATACAATCATAAATTTGTCTAAGTAGGGTTTGCAAACCCTGTTCATAAAATCCATATAGACTGCCGGTGCGTTTGCCAACCCGAATGGCATGACAAGAAACTCCTAGTGGCCGTAGCGAGTTCTGAATGCGGTTTTGGAGACGTCCTCATCCCGGACTCTCAGCTGATGATAACCTGACCTCAGGTCTATCTTGGAGTAGTAGCTCGACCCTTGCAACTGGTCGAATAAGTCATCAATACGTGGAAGAGGATAGCGGTTCTTCACTGTCACCTTGTTGAGCTCGCGATAATCAATGCACATCCTGAAGGTACCGTCCTTATTTTTCACAAATAGTACTGGAGCTCCCCAAGGCGAAGAGCTAGGTCGGATAAAACCCTTATCCAAGAGTTCTTGCAGTTGAGTAGATAGTTCTTCCAGCTCTGATGGAGCTAAGCGATACGGTGCTCGAGCTATCGGTGCTGCTCCTGGAGCTAGCTCGATCTGGAATTCAACCTGGCGATGAGGTGGTAGCCCAGGTAAGTCTTTAGGAAACACCTGAGGAAAGTCCCGTACAACTGGGATATCCTCTAATCTCTTCTCTTTCGTTGACGCATCCGTAACAAGCGCCAAAATGGCAGTGTGGCCCTTTCACAAACACTTCTGAGCCTTTAGAAAGGTGATGATGCCTACCACAGCACCACTCTTGTCGCCTTGAACTTCGAGAGGTTCTTTACCAGCACGGGGAATACGAACGATCTTCTCCTTACATAGGATCTCTGCGTGCTGTTGGGCTAACCAGTCCATTCCAATGACGATGTCGAAACTACCTAGAGCTATGGGAATGAGATCGATAGAGAAAGTCTGACCAGCGAGGATAAGATTACAACCCTGAACTATGTGTGTGGCCTCTAGACTTTTACCGTTAGCTAAATCTACGACATGTTTGGTGTTTAAGGGAGTTGGTGCACGTTTTAACATTTGGCTAACTTTTAGAGACATATAACTTGTATCCGCACCCAAATCAAACAATACAGTAACATAAAAATCGTCAAGAAGGAACTTACCCATTACCACGTTGGGATCATTCCTTGCTTCTTGTTGGTGCATTACGTCTATTGACTTCGTCTTGTATCATGTTATAGGATAGGATAGGTTAGAATAACCAGTGCACGAGGTTCGAGAAACGGAAGTGGTAAAGTAGCATGTTGGATCGCTTATATGAGCAATGTCCATAAAAGCGACCCACACTGTCATGCTGGACCGCTTATATGAACATTGTTCATATGAGCGCACCACATCAAATTGTCTGGATCGCTTTTATGGCAGTCCATATGAGCGGTTCACACACACTATATATAGGTGCATGGTTGATTCATTTGTAACAGTTCGGAACTTGTAACGAAGTGCTGCCGATTTGCTTCCAGGTTGTAAACATTGCTAAAATCAATAAAGTGAAGCATTATATTTAGTTTGAGCGTCTAATTCACTGATTCCGCCTTTGAATTGGAAAACGACTCTTCTGATCGACTCATTCAGGGTCAACGACGGTCCTACAAGTGGTATCAGTGCTCAGGAGGAAGAGTTCAGCTCAAATTTGATCCATTTTCTGTCTTCTACACCTTTTTTTTCAGATTCGGGTAGATTTTACGGTTGGAATTTGCTCAATTTTTTACAGATTATGCGCAATAGTATCGAGATGTATCCTGGAAAGTTTGAAGCCAAAATTCGAAATTTTTATTGATCAAATCATGTTTTTAATGGGGATCGCTCATATGACGTCATTGTAAACCGTTCTTAGGTCACGGTTTGGACCGCTTTTTAGTACAAAGTGTCAGCTGGTTCGCTCAAAATTAGGCCCTGGACCGCTGATTTGAACAGTTCTGGTTCGCTTATTTGGACTTCTTTTAGTCTGGGCCGTTGTTTTGTACATTTCTGGTCTGGATCGCTCGAGTGACATTTTCTGAACCGCTCATATGACAAATCTTGGTCCGCTTGATTGAATTTGTTTGGACCGCTTATAGATACATTGTTCTGATCCGCTCATTTGAACGATAACTGGATCGCTTATTTGGTCCAATACAGTTCGCTCTTTTGGTCAAAGTTGTTGGTCCGCTTATCTGTTCAATCAGTTCCGATTATTTGTTCAAATTAGTGTTCGCTCATACAATCAATTTGATTTTGTTCAAAGTGTCAAGATTATTTCACGACAATCAAATGTTAGTGTATTTCAAAATTACTTGATATTGTATGAACTAATTGTTTGTTTGTTTTGCGTGATTGCTTCCAGGTCATTACTTTTAGGTGATTAAAGATGTCGGATTTTGGTGAAGAGTTTTACAACACGTTTTACAATGCATTTACTTCAGAAGATGTACCAATTACTCCAAAGAATGCTACTAAAGTGATATCAGAAAGTTTGAGTTACGACAATGTGTACGGAAATCATCAAAGACCACCAAAGCTCATGAATATTGAAGATTATCACTGGTGGTATGAAAGATTTGAAAACTGGGTGCAAGCTTATGCGTATGATAGCTGGATTTGTTTAACTTTGGGATATAATAAACCAAGAAATGATAGACGTGAATTGATCACACTAAAAGATTTCACAGCAGATGATAAAAAGGAACATTCAGCAGAATTGAGAATGAAGACTTTACTTCAACAATCCATCAGAGAGGATATTTTTTCACTACTTCAGTATGGTGAAACTTCTAAGTCAATTTGGGAAGCATTAAAAGTGAAAGCTGAAGGAGGGAAAGATATCAAGAAGAACAAAATTTCGTTGTTGAAAAAAGAGTTTGACATGTTTAGCTGCATGAAGAATGAAACAGTTCGTCAAATGATTGAACGTTTTTGTCATTTAAAGATTGAGCTGGAGAGATTCGAAATTAATAAAGATAGAGAAGAGATGGTAGACAAACTGGTTGAAGCTTTGCCTCCTGAAGATGATTGGAAAACATATGTGATTGTGCTGAAAAATGATGTTAATTTTGAGAAACTGACATTAGATCAATTAATAGAAAAGATTGAGGGGCATGATTTGTTGATTCAAAAACAAAACAAGATGTCAAGCTCCAATTATCAACAAAATGTTGGTTTGTATTATCGAAGAGGGTTGTTACAGAACAATGAGTCTTCAAAAATCAATGAATCTCCAAGAATCAAAACGGGTTTTACGGCAGAAAAGACCAGTGACACATCAAAGAATACTTCTTCAAGTTATGATCCAGGATATCATGCATCATCTGCATCTGGATCATCAACTGCAAATCCCAACTCTGATTGGAAGAACTCTCCATTGCTAAACAATGAATTTGCTCAACAGCATATGAGTTTCTTAGCTTTCATTCTGGTATCTTACGAAGGTCTAATTGCAGGAAAGATCGGAAATCCTAACATGACAAAAGAGGATTACGATCAGGTGGATCCAGAAGAAATGGAACTCATGGATATTCGTTGGTGCATGGCAAGCGTCATTCGAAGAGCTCAACGATTCATGGAGATCACTGGCAGAAAATGTTTGGAAGGACCTGAAACGAAGATGGGTTTTGACAAGAACAAAGTAACTTGCTTCAAATGTAAGGAAAAAGGTCACTTCAAAAGAGAATGTCCAAACAACAGAGCTGATGAAAGTGTAAATCCGTTTCGTGAAGATTATTACAAAAAGGCAATATATCACAAGAACACGGATCAGCCAATCAGAAAGCAAATTGATGGAGCATCATCCAAAGAAAAGAGAGCTGCTTTGTCGTATTGTGATCAAAATGTTGATAGTATAGATGATGATTATAAATCTATGGTTCAAACTCTTGATTTGAAAGCGGGGTTGATAGAGGCAAAATCACCTGGTTTAATCATCTACGATGATGAGGGCTATGATTGGAGTCAACATGACGAAGAGGTTGCTGAAGTAGAAGTTAAGGCAATGACTGCTGAAATAACACTGACTCGAGAAGAAAGACATGCTCGTATGAGATTGGATGATGTGTATGATGCTTACAGAGAAGCAACATGGGCAGGTAGGTGGAGCAAAGATAAAGAATGCTATGTTGATCCTCAAGGAAATCCAACTGTTGATCCAAAGACAGTTGACCTTGATGCACTAGTGGCTGCTATTCCTACGGTGGATGCTTGGTGCAAAGGCATTAGGGAGAATCCAAGATAAAAACAACAGGTTGAAGAAGGCATTCGGAAAGTAATCTTTGCTAGTCTGGAGGAGAAAAAGAAGAAGACAGTCGAAGAGATTGTGACTGAAAGTGAGAAGATGGTGAATGAAGTGAAGAAGGTTGAAGGGAAAGCTGAGGAAGTTGTTGAGGAGAAAATGCAAGTGGCTGAGGAAGATCAGATTCAGAAGATTGAGGAAGCCAAAGTGCCAGTCATTGAGGTAATAATTCAAACTGATACTTCTTGTAAAATTGATAATGAAGCTGAACAGCAATGCAAGAAATGCATGGAAACGTGCAGTTCTTGTATTGAGAAAGATGCAAAACTCAACAACAGAGATATTGAATTCACTAAAATAGAAAAAAATTTCAAAGAAAAATGTCATGAGATGATTGAAAATGAAAAGTTTTTGAAACAAGAAAATGACAAATTGAAATTAAAATGTGATAATCTTGAAACAGAAAACAAGAAATTAAAAGAAAAGTGTTCAGCTGTTTGCAACGAATGTGTTCCAAAAGACATCAAAATTCAAGAGTTGCAAAAAGAATATGATGTAATGAAATTATCATATGAAACTGTAAAAGAAGCGTATGAAACTTTAAAAAATAAAGTCAAAAGTCTAGATGATAGATTGTGTGCTTGTCAAAGAAACACTAAATTTCTTGAAGCTAGATATGAAGATAAACAAAGAGTGGTAAACCAATATATTGATGATGTTGCTAAGCTTAAACAAGAATTGGCAGACAAAGAAAAGTTGGTCAATAAACTGCAAAGTTATCATTCATCTTCATATATTCTGGAACGCATTTTCAACATCACACCTGATGAGAAAGAGTCTGAAAACAAAAAGGGAATAGGGTCTGAATACCATCAAGTTCCACCACCGTTGGAGAATAATTATACATTCTATGATGGCGAACAAGTGGAAAAAGTAATCAACATGGTTGATCAGTTACCCGACAACATCGATGTGATTTATACCAAACCTGATGATCTACATGATTCAGGGGTGGTTAGTAAAGTTGTTGAAAGTGTTTTCAAAGAAGAGTCAGTTGCTGCTGGAAAAACTGAATCACAAGTTGAAAATGACGGAAATTTTCATGATGAATATCTAAAAAACACAACAGCCGAGAAAAATTTGAATGATGATTCAAAGGGATTGGTTTATACCATGATTGGATCAGACAAATTATTCTTAGATGTTGTTTTCCCGATTCAGAATGTGATTTCAGAGAGAATTGATCAAGTTTTCAAAATGGTTGAGATTGAAAAATCTGAAATTTCAAAATTTGCTGGTAAAGGTCACAAAACGTTTTATAACAAACCGGGTGTCAAAAAGAAGAACATGAAGGATGGGTTGGGTTATAAAAGGAAACAAAATTGGAAGAAAAATGTGACGTCAGATTATCAAGAAAAAATGAGTTTTGTTCAAGGAGATAGTTTGGCAAAAGAAAAAGAACTCAAAATGAGACAGTCTAATGCTGAGTTTGAGGCCATGAAAACGAAACAACAACTGCCAAAAGATGTGTCTAAGAAAGTTTGTTTTAAATGTGATCAAATTGGACATGTTGCACGAAAGTGTTCAAATCCAAAGTCTGTTGATGATAAAGACCAAAAATCTGAAAGTGGGAAACCAAGGTTAACCAGATTTGATTCGAAACAAACTTGGAGGTTTAACACAAACAAGTTTTCTTCAAATCAAAATTGGAAATCAAACCTGAACAGGTTTGATTCAAAACAGACCTGGAATTCTCATTCATCCAGATCGACAACAACACAGATTTGGAAACCTTTAGTTGTTGTGACAAAATCTCGCAAAGTGTGGAAACCTAAAAATGTTGTTCAAAAGCAACAGGTTCAGAAAGAAACAAATTTTTATAAAAGAGGAGTTCCTGAAGGTCAAAAGTGGTCGGTTAAGAAAAGTGTTGATTTGATGAAGGTTGAGAAACAAAAACAGAGTTGGAAACCAAAAGTTGACACAATAAGTTCAACTTCTGCGGTAAAAACATCTGAGAATTCAAATGTGGTTGCTTATGATGAAAATTTTCTTCCACTTAAGGCTGAAAATTTTAAAATTCAAATTGCAAGAGTCAAGGTTACACCTAAGGCTGATCAAGCCTGGGTGGATACCATGTTTGATTAAACAGTTGGAATTGCCGGAGCTTCCTGGATCGCGAAGCATGAATCGGCATCTATCTTCATTGATTGAAATCTTTATGTCAAATTGTTTGCGTATTTGAGTAGATTTGAATGTGCAGGTGCTAGATGATGCTGAAGATTGTGAGAGAGTTGCTCAAGAGGAAGTTGAAGATCCCTGGTTTTGATCAGACAGGGAGTTTGTTTGTTGTTTTATGTAAACTTGTGGTGTTTGATACTTGTATGTGTGTTTGTTGGTTGTTGGTGTGTGGGTTGTTTGTTTTGTTTGGTTGATGTTCGAGATGTTTGATGGTTAGTTTGCTTTGAATTAGGAGTGATGGACTATGCCGAAACCCTCACGGCGGAACAAACATGATAACTTACAAGTTGAAGAACGGTTTTTCTAACGGTCAAAATCAATGGGTTGTAAATCATGAGGGTACGTTATGTTTTCTGCGAAACAGAGCATAAGATGCAGAAAATGGATGGCGAGACAAAGCTATCAGTATCGGTTTGTCAAATTTCTTTAATGTTTTTGCATTTTAGGGGGAGAAATATTATTAGAAAATACAAAAACATTAGAAAATTTGAAAAAGTCAAAAACAAGATAAAATCAAAAATTTGAGTTTTGCGTAAAAAGAGGAAATGATAGTACATCAGTAGACAGTTACAGTATGCTAAAGATATGCAATGATTAAATAGCATTAAGCAGTCTCACTGATGATATGTCGATAGGTTTTTATACATTTAGTAAGCTTTTTCGGGATATAAACCTAAATTCAAACTTGCTTATTTTGTGGGGAACACTACTTGGATATATAGGTAACCCCTGAAATCTCGTTTGAAAGGTCTCGTATTCTGATATACTAGGTGTTTATACTCTATGATGTCTGGGGTATTATTCCGGGACTTCTGCTGAACGGTGGTTCTGACCTAGTCCCTGGCTAATACTTTCACCAAAATGCTTGAAATATAGCATAAAGCCCTCAGCTGATTAGACAATAAAATTGATAATCAGTTGTTGTAGCTGAAAAGATTCTCTAAAGGGAACACACTGCAAAGTCGAAGCTGATATCTCTCTGCTGAACGGAAGTTCTGACCTGAGATCTCTCAGTTCTCGCATATCTTAATTTATGTACAGACATCATTGTAGTATTCTTACCTGTAAGACTGAATATTGGGATTCTGGATACGGGAGTATATTCAAGAGGTGGGACACATGAATGAGTTTAAGTCTAAAAACATATAAATCGTATCCTGAATCAGTTGAAATCTGTATGAAAATTTAAATGGATCAGTATATCGACAATCTAAGTGAATTGTTTAATTCTGAGTATGATTTAAAGCTTAACGGTACTTGTGACTTGTCAAAAACTGATATGATCCTCTGATGCATTCTCAAAACAAAAATATTTTTTGTAAATATGTTTGTATATATTTCTTTACTGCTTTATATTTTCAGAAAATACAAAAAGATTTTGCTTTCTGCGTTATTTTCGATAAACCGATGTCTGAGTTGCTGAGTTTCAAAATCTTAGTATGCTGATTGTGTTTCTGAAAATAAAACGAGTTCATTATTTTGAAACTTGAAATTTCTTGGAAAAACTTTAAAACAGTTTGTGAACATTTTCAAGGTCATTAATTTGAACTTGAATGATAATCTGAGAGGGAATTGGATTCTTGTTTACTGCCATATCTGTTGAGTTCATTGATAGGGGGAGTAGGTTAGAGAATTTGATTACTGGTGTTAAAGTGTTGTTACTTATTATTTGTATGAGTGATTACAGGAAAAATCCAGATTTCGATCCCGAAAGCTGAGTCTTAGGAGGAGTCTGAAGTTGAGTTTATTGCAAACAAAAGTGTGCAAAGAGCTAGGTATCGTTAGCTGAAAAGCAAGGTGATGATCCCTAAAAGCATGGAAGCTTGACGAGAGGGGGAGCTTACTGATGATGAAGATGATCAATGAGAAAGATTGAAGATTGTTACAATCTGAACAAGTTGGCAAAGATGATCAAGACTGAAGAGGTGGCATAACAGAGGATGTTCACTGAAGACTTCGTCAATATCCGAGGGGGAGTCTGTTGGTGCATTACGTCTATTGACTTCGTCTTGTATCATGTTATAGGATAGGATAGGTTAGAATAACCAGTGCACGAGGTTCGAGAAATGGAAGTGGTAAAGTAGCATGTTGGATCGCTTATATGAGCAATGTCCATAAAAGCGACCCACACTGTCATGCTGGACCGCTTATATGAACATTGTTCATATGAGCGGACCACATCAAATTGTCTGGATCGCTTTTATGGCAGTCCATATGAGCGGTTCACACACACTATATATAGGTGCATGGTTGATTCATTTGTAACGGTTCGGAACTTGTAACGAAGTGCTGCCGATTTGCTTCCAAGTTGTAAACATTGCTAAAATCAATAAAGTGAAGCATTATATTTAGTTTGAGCGTCTAATTCACTGATTCCGCCTTTGAATTGGAAAACGACTCTTCTGATCGACTCATTCAGGGTCAACGACGGTCCTACACTTCTCCCTGCCCCAGCACAAATGCACGTCCCCTAGCTTCATTGCCATTATTGTTTCCACCGTTGTTGTTCCCATTGCCCTGATTGTTATTGTTGTTGCGATTCTGGTTCAACTGGGGGCAATCCCGCTTGAAGTGACCTTCAGCACCACACTGAAAGCATCCCCTATTGCCTCGCTGTTGCTGCTGCTGCTGGTTTTGAGGAGCTGGGGGTTGTTGTTGGTTCTGATTCGCAGGTCGCGAGCTCCTGCAATCTTTAGCTTCGTGTCCTATCTTGAGACATCTCTGACAGCGGCCCTTGCGGCACTGACCACTGTGGTGTCTGTTGCACCTGTTACACAGTGGGTGAATTCCCCGATATCCACCTTGCCCCTGACCACTAGAAGTTTGCTGACCCGGGCTCTGGTAATCATTATTCTTACGCTGCTGTTGTGCTTGAGACTTAACGGTAGCTGAATCCTTGCTGAATCCCCATCCCATTTTCGCTTGTCGTCATTGGGGTTAGCAGGAGTAGCAGAAGTGGTAGCGGTAGCAGTAGCGCTGATGCGCTTAGGCAGCCTGTTCTGTTCCACTGCCTGATCTGTGAGGCGATGAGCAAGACGCTGAATATCCTAAATATTATTAAGGTTAGCCGATGTCACATGGCTCTGAATCTCTGGCGCTAGCCCCTTGAGGTACAACTCAATGCGTTTGACTGGAGGGTCCACCATGGTTGGACACAAGATGGCCAGCTCGTTTGACCGTTTCGTATAAGCTTCAATTTCCGACCCTGTCATTTTCAGATGATAGAGCTCCACCTCTAACTTGTGGATGTCATCACGTGTGCAGTATTCTCGCTTGATCAGTTCCTTGAAATCGTTCCAAGGGGTGGCGTTAGCAGCTGCCAGCCCTAGAATCTGAACTTGCGCGTTCCAGAGTACCAGTGGCGTACTTCACCCTGCAAGCCTCAGGGCATTCACACATCTCAAACACCGACTCAAGCTTTTCAAACCAATGGAGGAGTCCCACTGCTCCTTCAATGCCACTAAATGTGCTTGGACGACAGTCCATGAAGTTCTTGAAAGTGCAAACAGGTTGCTGAGCGTGTTGACCTATTGTGTAAGAATAGGACAAGGTTAAACACAAGAGTTGGTCTAGAAGTGTAGGATCTAAAGATCTTAGTGTGAGTTACAACTGTAGGATATACCTCCTGCCTGTGCGGCTGCAAGTGCCGCAACGACTTATTCGTTAATGAGAGCCGTCAACTGGGCTTGAGTCATGTTATTACGTCCAGACATGATCTTCATAGTAAAGGTAACATAAGTGAGAGAGGTTCGCGAAAAATGCGATGACAGAAAAGAGTAAGCACACAAGTGTTCTCAAGCAATAGTGGTTATGTGTATCTAAGCATACCCTAAGCAAAGTTCTATGTAATCGAGCAAGTAGGCAATAAAACATATACCATATTACCTAGTATGTTGAGTCTTGCACGTGGAGCGAAGCGTCGTTCTGGATCGTCTGGTTTTAACAAAAACGTTTTCCCCTTATTAAAACCAAGTTCTCTATAACCAATGGCTCTGATACCAATCTGTCACACCCCCAAAATCCACATGCGTAGTACCTCCGCTTGGAGGCGTGACATGACCAGGATCAAGCCACCAATCATATCGAACATAATAAGTAATAAATGTAAATCAACCAAACAATATGAAAGGTGTTCAAAACAAAGCATATTAAGTGTCTAGCGGAAGCATAAATGTAAACCCAATGTAAGTAATAAGTTCAAATGTTTTAATGTTTTAACATGGCATCCATGATCCATATCCCACAACGACTGTGCCTCCCGTGCAAGCTCCATGTATACCTAAGGTCCTGCAAGGCATGTAACAGAGAGTCAACAACAAAGTTGAGCGAGTTCACAGTTGGTTATTTAGTGTTCATGATAGAATAGTAAATCGTATGTTCGTTTAGTAATCCATGTATCGTATACATTTGTATCGCAGCCCTCTAGGCATGTGTACGAAGATTAGTGGGAGTTTCCAAAGTATTCTAGACTAGGTATATTTGTATCGCAGCCCACCCGGCATGTGTGCGAAGTTTAGTGTATGGTTCGCAGCCATTCCAGGCATGTGTGCGAAGATTGGTTCTATTATCGCCGCCATTCCCGGCGTGTGTGCGCAGAGAAGTATTTGTATCACTAGTCTAGCAGTATTTATGAATAACCTTCCTCTCCCGAGGCCTAAAATACGTAATCCCGATAATGTCTTAAGTATAAGAAATCTTCCAAACCCATTCCCGACCCTGGGAACCCCATGCCTTGGTAAGAGCGTGAACTCACCTTGGTTTGCTCGGCAGATACACAGAAAGCTCAAGTCTAGCTGCTAGTGGTCAACCACGTCCTAACATGGTTACCTTACAAGTCAGGTTTTGGTTTCGAGTAGTGTACATAAGTTTCACACAAGTTAACATGTTACGAGCACGTATAGATCATGGCAACACTTTATCAGATAATTACATAACATAATCACTCTTGTACGATTCAAGGGATTGAGCTCGCACAAGTCTAACTGCCTTGTGCGATTCACCCTTAGAAGCCCAATAGTACCCGGCCCACAATAAGCATAAACAGTCCAACATGCAACGGCCCAAACAAATAAACATTGGTCTTTTGTGATTCGGATAGCTTGTACGATCCGGTCGACTTGTGCGATTCGATTGGGTTGTGCGATCGGAACTAGCCCAACCCAACATGTATACCCGGCCCATCAGTTAAACTTACAACTTGTGCGATCCAATAAGCCTTGTACGACTGGGGACACCTTGTGCCATTGGATCATCTTGTGTGACTGGACTCCTTGTGCGATCAGATCAGATCGTGTACGATCTGATCTTGTGCGACCAGGAGCCTTGTGCGATTAGTTTAAATGTCCGGATTTCATGCAATCAGTTACAAACATTCAATGGTTTCCAAATTTGTCATTTATCAATTAACACGATTTCAGATTCTAACCAATCCCTTAATCGATCAAACAAGGTTTTTATCTCAAAATTCTTATGAACTCTATCATAATCAAACATGAACAATAATCTCAACACTTAAACATATCCATCTAGGGTTTTTAAATCATCATATAACATTTTATAATCGACTCTACAACTACTCCGATTTCCACATACATGCAGCCGAGTAACAACATTCGATTCTTTGAATAGTACGTGCAGTCCGATTAACACAAATAATTTCTAATACACATATGCAAGCCGATTATATGAATACTATAATCAAACCATTCGGATTCGAATAAAACACATATATGGCCGATTACGTTCATTCATGCTTAATCACATATTATTCGAACCAATCATAACAATACATCATCATATAAGCATCATCAATCATACATTATTCCTACATCCTCATGTCAAGCATATATAGCATAACATCATACAATCATGGAAGCAAGTAGTTAACATACTAACCCATTAGAGAATGAACAAGGACTGATCCGAATAGAAAGCTTAGAGAGAGATGGAGATGTTGCCGTCGAGTTCTAGAGAGAAGGAAGAGAGCTAGGGTTTGTGAGTTTGTGTGTTTTTGGTAAAGTGTGAGATGGGTACTAACACCCTATGTGTTAATCGAATTAATGGGGATGGGCCGAACCCAAACTTGGGCTGCCCTATGGATTCGAGTACAAGTTGTATAGTCCGAAAGACTTGTGCGGTTGGGTTGTGTTGTGCGATTACATCATACATACATTCTCATAAACACATAATCATAACATTCAATTAATCACCCAAGTTCATATAGTCGTATCATGTTCACAAACGTTACATCAAAGTACAAAGATAGGTTCAGAAATACGAGTTGTCACAAAAAAGGCCTAAGCTGATGGCGGTGGAGGAGGGGGAAAATGAGAAAAGAGCAACCGACGCATATGAAGCCAATCCTCCTCCATAGCGCGATGAGAGCGCAACAAGTATGCTATCTACTGCTCAGGAGTCCAAAAACGAGCAGCAGAATCTGGTGAAAGTGGACGTGGAGGGTGAGATACTGCAGGTGGAGTCTGGCACTGGCACGGGAGTCGCTGAGCTCTCTCCAGCTCCTGCACGCGACGGGTCAACGCCTCCTGCTGTATCATGAAAGATCTGAGAATATCCTCTGTAGAATACCCCACGTGGTAAGGATGATAAGGATCAGATGGCGGCATAATGGGTGGCGTAGTCCAGAGGAACGGCTCACAAGATGGAGCGAAGGATGGTATAGCAGATGGTGAAACAGGGGGAAAAAAGTAGGATGAGAAATCTGAGGTACAAACTGGACTCCTCCTGACACGAAAGGTGTATGACCAAAAGGCTGACGGGATGAACCCTCCCCAGGACGTGGTGGAGGTATGTCCTGAAGAAATGTAACGGGTAAGTCGGTGCGGTGGACGTCTGTAGTGTGTGTGGGAATCAAAGGAGCATCAATAGGAACTGTAACAGGGGCTAAAACAGGGGCTACAAATGGTGTAACAGATACCACGAAAGGTGGGAAATCATCATCATCGTCTATCCACCCGTTGTGTGTGTGAGCGTATCGTGGATCGATGTGGGTCGCAAATGGTGCTCGATCGAACATCACTGGCATGGGATCAGGATGTGGTGCGACAACAGGATCAGCAGGAATGTCAGCAACATGAGGAGCATCAACATGAGCATCAATAGCATGATCATCCACCAACTGTGGAAAAACAACAGGATGATCATCGACAGGCACATCATCAACCAAAGGAGCAACAGTAGGTGCGTCGACATGATCAGGGTCCTGCTCAAACGTGGGGTCGGGAGCAACAACTGGCTCAGGGGCCACAGCAGGCTCCGGATCGACAAACTCCATGTCAAAGTCAGCTGGATCAGCAAACACAGGATCGACAGGGGCTACAGGATCCTCCATGGGCTGATCTAAATGAATAAACTCAATGTCATGGTCGGGATCAAAGCCAGGTGGGAAAACAGGATCCGAATCATCATCAATGTCATGACCAAACTCAAAGCTAGGGGCAGGGGCAGGTGCAGCGGATGATGCCATATCAGGGTCTGTGTCGTGCGAATGATGCTGCACTCCCTGCGTGTGCGAAGGTGTAGATGCCATAGACTCAAAGGAGTCTGGGACAGGTGAATGGACGGGTGCTCCTCTGCAGGAGCATCAGCAAGAAGTAGGAGATCACCAGCAACAATATGGGCCTCACCCTCAAAGTCATCCTCGAGTGGGTCCTCATCCAACAAATCGACATCGTCGTCCGAAACGATATCAAGGGGCATATCAACAGCGGGATAAGCGGCAAGGGGTACAGGAGCAGGGATCACCGCGAGCGGCAAATCCCCAACAAGATGGCCATCAGCGGGCTCTACTACGACATCGGGCAGCGCAAAGGGCTGGAAGTCGTCATCGTCCGTGCTGGTAGTATCTGAAGTATACACCTCGAGCTCTGATGAAACTATGTCGTCTGATACTATAGGCATGGGATCTGTAGTGTCCGACTCTCCAGTACCAAATGAAGGCATGATGTCTGTAACACAAACACACACATGCACAAACAATCAATCATATAATCAAATAAACATGTTAGTCACCAATAAATAAGCAAGTATTTCTTCCTAGTCCCACTAGTCTAACCTCCCAGCCTCTCAGACTGAATCTCCTAGTCTCTCAGACTGAACTTCCTAGTCTCCCAGACTAAACCTCCTAGTCTCACTAGATTAACCTCCCAACCTCCCAGACTGAACCTCCTAGTCCCACTAGATTAACCTCCCAGCCTCCCAGACTGACTCCCTAGTCCCACTAGACTAACCTCCCAGCCTCCCAGACTGACTCCCTAGTCCCACTAGACTAACCTCCCAGCCTCCCAGACTGACTCCCTAGTCCCACTAGACTAACCTCCCAGCCTCCCAGACGGACTCCCTGGCCTCTCAGACTAGGACCTTCCAAATCTCTCAGATTGGCCCCTCAGTCTATATGACTGACCCATAACTTTTGGAAAAAGTGTTCATACTTTTTGTTTGTAAAAATATTTTGTACTCTGGATCTGGACATAGTGTATGCAATGTAAAAATGTTTTCGTGAGAGCCCTAGTGATCATAGTCTAGACTCGAGAAGGAATCCTAGTTCGCTATGATCAAAGCTCTGATACCAAGCTGTCACACCCTGGCTTTGCGGAAGCGTGGGTTTATTTGTTGTGACTTCTTAATACCATAGCTTAATCACAACAAAGCTATATGAAAGTAAAACTATGCAGATCATCCATTGATTCAAGTTTTAAAATAAAAGTACCACAACATTGTTATTAAAACGTTGACACATGCAACGGAATTACAACATAACAATATAAAAACATTGTTCAAAAGACATAACCACAACATGAAATAGACGCAGTTTAAGAACTGTGACTCGTCCAGGTAAAAGCCACAACCCCTAAACTTGGATGACCCCATAACTCTTACGCAGCGTGAAAACGTAGCATACCATGCTAGATCCTTGATTCCCTGAAATACATGTAAGTTGGAAAAATCAACAAAAAATGTTGAGCGAGTTCATGTGTAAGTGAGTATGTAAAACCTTTGTAATATGAAAATCCCTGGTATGTAGCAAATAAGGAAATAAAGAGATCACCAATGGTTTGCAAGGCCATTGATATGTGAGAAGTGCAGTAGGAAGACTCAAACCTAGCAGATTTTTGCGTCGGGTACCAAGTCACCCCGAGGTCCGTACAGTTGGGCCTGGGGCTGGGCTCGCTACACCCAGATAGATCTACCGCTAAAGACCCTCGGTCCTACAATGAGGATTAATGGCTTCCAGTTCCCGCCTACCCACTCACATGATCTAAGTAGTAACCCTCCTTACGCTAACCATACCATGTAAAAAGTATTCGTAATCATAGTAACATGTATTTCACCCCCGAAGTATATGAAGAACTGAAAACAGTTAAAAGAAAAGGGGGGGGGGGACATGAAGTCACTGAAGTGCGTCTCGAAATAGTAATCTCTCAGTCAACCTGCTGCGTGACGACCTACACGTACTAACTTCTATTAGACGGACGGCCGTGCCTTGGCTTAAGGTTTAACGTTTTTGGGAAATAGTTAGACAACTATTTCGTATTTACACTTCGTAATTTTGTATTAATTATATTCCTTCCCAAGGATGGGGGTTTTAATACATGTGCGTTTTTATAAAATATATTTTAATTCATTTGTCTAAAACTTTCTATCTCCAAAATATAAATATTTCTCCCAAAAATATTATATTTTGCTTCGTATAATTCCCAAAATAATACTTTATCAAAATACACACTTACGAGTATTTTCCGAAAATACATGAGTTACATTTTAAGGTTCGTGTGATAATAATAATACCGGTGTAACTTAAATATTTATTGTTAGGGCGTTAGTATTATTTTGGAGTCGTTACTGTTCAGTGTATTCCAGTAATATTATTTTTACTCTAAAAATAATATTTATGTAGTTCACAAAATAATCATAAAATTCTCACAAGTGTTACCATGAAAAATATATATTCTAAATACATATTTATCAAGTTTTATTTATGAAAATCCCACCTCCGACACTTGGAGATTTTGTAATAAAAATTATGACGAATTTTATTTTGGAAAACAAGTTAAAAATATATTCACAACAGTTGTTACAAAAATATTTCCAAGTGTTATATTTCGGGAAAAATTTCGCCAGAGTTTCCTCTGTAACTGGAGGTGGCCACGCTTACTAGCGTATCATTTTCTTTTCAAAATTCAATCAAAAATTTTCCCATCATCAACAAACAATATTCAAACATTAAACTTGTCAAAACAAGTATAAATCGCAAACACATGAACTTGTAAGTTATGTGAAAATACGTAGTAATCTTCCAACATTTTTAGTAGATCTCTCTATCTTTAAAAATAAAATCGGTTTCTTGAAAGCTTTATTTTCAAAGAACATGTAACTTTACAACTTCTTAGTCATAAATTACGAAAATACTTCTTTGTTAAAACCTTTTGTCACACAAGTGTTTACACACTTGTTTGTTCACAAAATGCTTTTCTTTCAAGAAAGATTTATCTTTTAAACATGATTTGCATCTTACACTTGGTTCTTCGAAAATACCACTTGTGGATCTTTAGATCTACTAGTTTAGAACTCCATTTTACAAGAAAAACTATTTTTACACAGTTCATGTTTATGTATGAATGGGTTCGTCATCTTGTAACTTTCGTACTTAACATAATGCTAGTTCATGTTCCATGAACATGATCTAGCGTGGTTTGATGACGATCCGTTCCACTACTAGCATCCAACAAAATAAAATAACCATAACTAAACAAGATTTATGAGTTTTACACCATTATTTACTCTTTAACCACCTTGTTCATCTTTCTTACAAGACTTTAAGTTTTAATCTTTAGTGTTCTCGATTTTTACCGGTTAAATCTCTTATTAACCACCTTAGGCAGGATCAAGAGGGTGTTTAGAATCACTTACAACTAGCTCAAGGCTAAGGAAGAATCAAAGCGAAAACTTGGTGGATAAAAGCGATGTAGAGAGGTCCTTATGATTCCGTAAGCACCGGGTCCCCTCGTATGAACTCTTTCACCTTTGTATGTAAGTGGAATTGCAAGATCAAAATTTGAAAGTGATGGTGGGTGGGTGTGTGGGTTCGGCCGAGAACAATGGCAAGAGGGAGAGAGATGCAAATTTTTGAAGTGTTGTTGTAAGTGTAGAGCTTATCCTTCATACATACTTATAGTCCATATTGAGTGTATTGTCCACTAAACAATGCGTTATGGAGATATTAGACAACCATCAATAAAATAATCAACATTTGTAAGAGTGTGTCCCCATATGGGGACATATCGGTCAATGGGGGGGGGGTAATATGGTTGAATTTCAATCATCTAGTTAGGTGTTGGTTAGTTTAGTTGGGTGATTAGATTAGTTACTAGTGTGTAGTGTTTTGTAACGGGTGTTAGGGTATTCGAGAACCCTAACTGGCTCAGAAAAGGAAAAACAATGTCATTGTCAATATTTTTATGTCCCGGGTAAAGTCCGTTTGTTCGGTTGGATACTGATCCGTTAAAGTGCTTAATAAGCATTTAAAGTGTCTTTAATATTATTTTTAGTGACACAATGAATTCCCGACACTTTGGAAAGTGTCTAGTATTATTTTCCCATGTTTTTGCACTTTACTAGTTAGCTTAAATGCTGAGTTTTGTATTAAAGTGCAGGATTTGTACCGTTATAGACGAACGAATGTGGTAATGACATCTACCAGCACTATTTTACATGTTTTTAAATCTAAAAAAATTAATTAGTTTTCGTTGTTACGATGGATTCGGGTTTTGAAAACGGGCTCGTAGAAGCTGGCATGCCATTTGAAACACAATATTAGGCTTGTGGGCCTTGGTTCGGAAGTCTCGGGTTTATTCGGTTCAGTCAAGTTCGGGTATCACGACACGGTTCAACTCGGTTTGGTTATGGTTCAAGTTTGGGTTTTGGTTCACACAGTTCCTGTATGGTTCGGGTCAGATTACACTCTGTGTGAACTCGGTCAAACCAAGTCGACTCGGTCAACACCGGTCAATGCGGGTCAACTCAGTACGAGTTTGGGTCAACTAGGTCAAACCGAGTTAACTCGGGTCAACAATGTGGACCGGTTCAGTTTCAGTCAAATATTAGTTTATTTCGGGTCGGCTCAGTGGAGGATTAACTCGGTTAGGGTTCTGATTAAACATGGTTCGGGTCAACTCAGTCTCGGTCAACTGGTCAACTCAGTCTCGGTCAACTGGTCAACTCAGTCTCGTTCAAACCGAGTCAACTCAGTCAACGAAGTCAGTCGGTCAACAGCAGTCAACACGCAAGACCCGGTAAAGTTTAGGCGTAGCGAGTCGTTATTATGCCAGTTTACATTAGATTTTAGACTTATACGCGACTCGAGCTCGACCCGAATTGATTAAATATTAGTTTATTTTTAAACAACTAACACTCGAACCTTATTATAGTATTTCAAGACGCGCTTAAAACTCGATTATTTATACAAAATAAATACGATTATTTATATTTATTTCGAACCATCGATAATTTGAATGATTTTGGATATCTTTACAAAATGAAATATAATGGTTCATACTTATTTTAAACGTTGACGATTCCGAATACTTTAAAAAAAAGGAGTATAATAATAAATATAACGTTTATATTTGTTTCAAACAACGATTCGGAATTCTTATTTCAATTTTTTGGTATTCAAAAGAATCATATGAGATAAATACAATTATTTATATATATTTCGATCGTCTTGAGTCCGAGTATCCTTATCAAATGAATATATAGAGTTTAAATTTATTTCAAACGTCAAGTTGTCGATATATAGATACATATGCATATATCTTTATTTGTCCCTATCTTACGAAAAACTACAACGGTATATTACCGAATCACTTACGACATTTGATTACATACCATTTCATCTACGCCTTCTATCGCGACCACTAACACGACTTTGTGTGTATATATTTGATTATATACATAAAAATAATTATATATCTTATAACACCCGAACACTAAATCGTTTTCAAAACTTAGTGTTTATCCAGACTATAAATGGGATCGAATAACCATAATTCGGTTATTTCAAATTGGAATATTAAAACTACCTTAGAATCGTTGAGCTAACGATTCGGTAGAGCTTGGACACGTAGTTTATTTTACGTCATTATATTAGAAACTTATAAGTTATTCCTTGTTAGGAATGCTATAGTTGCACGCTAGCTAATTCAAGTTCTTGGAACAACCTCATGGAAACACATGTAGTTAGCTTTGCACATGAATATCAAGGTGAGTTCATAACCCCCACTTTTTACTGTTTTACATTTTTATAAATGTTTTCGGGGGTGGAAAGACATGCAAGTTTTTGCAAAAGAAAACACTATTTCGATGAACGAAAACACATATTCATGAACTATGTTGCACATGAATTTCAACGAACTCGAAAAGTTTACGAACGAATTATACTAAACATACCGGTTCTACAAAACATGCATGATTTTCATGACTAGTGACGAGAATGTCCTAGTTACAACAACGGGACTGGGTTGGCCTGCGTACGAAAACCGAGACAACTCAATGAGATCATGTCCCCCTTTTCTTTCAACGTTTCGGGGGGAAATACATGTCAAACTTAGGTATGATTAAGTTATGGAATGAGCTCTTAGATCATGTGAGCATAGGCTGTAACTGAGGTTCCATTAATCCTTTTGAGGACCAAGGAACAAAGGTTAGATCTAATGGGTACGGCCAACCCCACTCACGGTCCATGGGTGACCACTAGAGTGCTGTTGTGTCCATCGTCGATAGTTCGACACTTAAATTGCGTACGCGGGTTGAGTACCTCCTATGTCGTCGCATATATTAATGTCCCCGCGAAACATTAATGATCAACATGTTCATAGACGCTTTACATACAAACTTACAACACTATAACGTTCATATGTTTTCAATATTCATTTGACGCAAACCCATACTACATGGATTTACGAACTTGGGTAACGTTTTCAACCTATGTACAAGTAAGAGGACGTGTTGGTCCTGCTTACAAAGACTTTTTTTGGACTCGGTCCATTCTCTCTCGTGCAATGCACAAAGATTTTCGTGGGCTAGACTCACAATTTTCATATGATATATCGAGAAAAATGATTCTATTATGTTTTCTCCACAACTTTTAAACCGGTTATCAAAAAGATTTATTTTAAATCTTTTCAAAACAAACTATGAACTCGCTCAACTTTATGTTGACTTTTTCGCATGTTCTTTCTCAGGTTGCATTTTCAAAACTTTGCAATGGTTGGAATAGGAGAACCCATGGGAATTCGAGTACTTAGCGGCGTTCATTTTCTAGAAGTCTTAGCTTAATTGCTTCCGCTGTGCAATGAAGACACCAGTCCAGTCACGCCAACTCTGATATTTCGGGGTGTGACAAAACGTGCAAGGAGCAATTGAATCACGGGTGCACACGGGATTATTTTCGTCAGTGCACGGAGATCGTAGTAAGTTCCAATGATACCATAACGTTCAAGGCATGGTTAAGCGTGGTGGATACGCCGCTGGTACTTCCTATATATGAGCGTCTTAACCATGTTGACAAAGTGTGACATCTATTCACGGGGCAGAGACGTGTGGTTGAAGCATGGTGGATACGCCACTGGTACTTCCTATATATAAGTGCTTCGCCATGCTAACCAAGGTCTTGTGAAGAAAGTGCCATGTAGAGTTGAACGTTCAAACCTCTTATACTATTGACACTAGTTTCAACATGCAAAACTCATTCGCAAGGCGTAACATCTCATCGCAACTTAAACGCGTCTTCGATAGAATTTTCGTAAGTCTACCTGCATGCAATCGCACCTTCGCTGGAAATCTATCTCGCATTCGCAATCACTTAAACGCCTCAATGCTTATCACATGTGTCGATCTCAATGCTTTGATACTCACATTGCTTCCCTCTCTCATCGCCTATCACTTGACGCTCATTGCACAACGCTTATCGGGTATCGTGTCACACCCCGACCACGTAGGACAACAAACCGTGGTGGAAACGTCGGGGAGTGTTGCAACAGAAGCTATCGTTTCATAACCATGGATACAAAATAGTTTCGTTTTATTGAATAATTAAACATTACATTGTCTTAATACAGAATAAACAAGTTTTACATTGTCTATCACTATTATTATGTCACTAAGGCCTCGTCCAGATCCTATGTGACGCATGCATCCTAGTAATCAATCAAGCATCAACACCTGAAACATATGTAAAAACTTAGTCAGCAAAGAAATGCTGGCGAGTACATAGGTTTTATAGGAGTGTCGAATTCATGGCTAGTTTAAGTGTTGCAATACTTTATTAAAAACTTTGTTTTGAAAAGAGAATAATATTGCAACTTAATTAACCAACTCAAATCAAGCGGGTTATAGTTTATAAAACCTCGTAGCCATTATTCTTAACCCAAAAACATTTGCTTTAGAAAACCAACTTGTAAAACATCTTGTAAAAACTCGTTAAAAACTCATATAGTTTATATCTCTTAGAAAAAAAACATCGTTGTGTGACATAGTTTCAAAATCGTTTACCCAAGTGAACTAAATAACGCCACGATATGTAATATGATGAAAACACTTATATATAAGAAGTACCAACGGCGTATCTACCATGTTTTCACCATATTACACCCGTCTCGTTATCTAAACACTTAACCAAAAACCAATCGTTTATCGAAATCGTTTAACATCGTTTCCAAATCGTTCCCAAATCGTTTACTCGTTCCCAAATCGTTTCCAATCGTTCCCAATCGTTTACTCGTTCCCAAATCGTTTCTAATCGTTCCCAATCGTTTACTCGTTTCCAAATCGTTTAAATCGTCATCGTTTTAATTGTGAAAAACTTATATATGGTCGTCTCGTTAACAACATTCAAACCTTTGTGACTCGTCCATCGTTCAACTCGTTCTCGTATTAACAAACCACCAAAGGGTAAGTTAACAAACATCAGATTCAGTCGCTACCCACAACCCCCACACATAACCATGGGTGTAGTAAAGTAACGGGATTTGTCAGATCCTATGGTACCATAACCTAATACTGGTCGGCTTGATCAATGCTAATGAATGTCATTCGTTATGTAACTACAACCAACAAGTTCGTTCACTTTATCGAAATCGTTCTTAGTTTAGTAAAAATCGTTTTAATCGTTTTTGAAATCATCGTTTAAACTTTGAAAACATTTCGTACATATGAATCACCCCAAAACATTTAAAAATAGTAAAATAGGGGAACTATGTACTCACATGTAGTGCAAAGTATTCTCGATCAAATAGAACTTCAACAAACTCGAGCAAACCAGAGAAATCAAGTAGCTCCTAGTAATCGAACCACTAGTCAAACCATAGACGCCTAAATCGGAAGATCGGACAGAATGAGGTCTTGTAAACCAAATGAGTGTTGGAACTCATGTGATATGGTTTAACAAAGCCTACATCCTAAATCAGAACCTAAACTAAGTGCTTTCGACCCATCGTGACCCATTAAGGTAGCTTACACTACTTTAGCGTGTCGTGCTCGCAAAAGCGCGTTCGAGACGTCTAACTAATCCTATGACAAGTATTATATGCCCATACATGTTAAATTATGTTACATAATCAGTTACGTGTCAAAAGTTTAAGATACATATGCTTAATTACCAATTATGTATGAAAAGGGTATTTTGGTAATTTACCAAGGGCACATAAAGTACTTATCATGCGACTAATCAAACTTAAGTGACCATAAGGTATAACCCCGGAAGGTTATTCCCTACGCTACTATGGTCACAAAACGTGTTTGGTCGGATCCTAATGATCGACCAAACGGGTCGTGTTCGAAAGTCTAAGCGGGTGTTTAGTCCGCTTGACTTACGAGTCTACATAAGCACTAAACTAAAAGTGACGAGCTAAACATGCGAAAGCATGTTTAGTTAAGTTAGAAAACAGGTTTGGTATCAAAACAAACGGTTTTGATACCTAAAAGTAGCTTGGTTACAAAATACGCAAGAAAACGCATTTTGGCCGAAGCTACGACTCGTCACTGAGCCTAGATAACGTGGTAATCAGTAGGTATAGTCACTAGGGACTATAACCATCGTGATTACGCTCACGTTATGAAGTTCAAACGAACTTCGCGTTGACCATAAACTGGTCAAAGCAGAAAGTCAAACACAGTTTGACTCTAACGATAGAAACGAACGAAAAACGTGAAAGAATACTTACAGAAGGTCCCCGCAAGATTCGAACCCAATTCACTCTCAGGTAGGAAGCACAAACTTCCACTTAGAGAGTGTAGAATCAGATTCAAATGTGAGGGAAATGAGTGAAGGGTGGGGGGTATTTATAGGATTTTCACAACCGTTAGGATCGTTTCTTGGAGAAGAAGGAATGATCTAGACCATACACCTCGTACCCACTGATTTGAATACCATGGGAGCCTTCAAACCAGCCCATAGATTGCCCAAAACCATGTGCAAAACAATGGGGAACAGCTGGGTTTTTTAAAATGAAGTCTGCTATGCTGGAGAGGGCTTACGGACCGTAAGCACCTCCATATGGTCTGTAAGGACCTTGTGTGCTGGCAGCAAGTTTCAGCAATTGGCAGAACAGGCCCCTAAAGCCCCAAACTTGATTTTTAAGCATTTTTGGCACGTTTAAACCCCGTTAACCCCATTTTAAGGCTCTAAGATGAAGTTATAGTATAGGGAACTTAAAATGTGCTCAAAAATATCTCGGATGTCGGCTCGTTTGATCGTACGATTGCGTTGTTCGGTTAATTACGACGGAAGTCGTAACGAACGCAAAAACGATCCAAATTGCGCGACGAATGGATTTTTATTATGCCAAACACTAAAACATAATATTTTAATGCTTACATAAATTTTTGGTTGGCCGGATGTATTCAGAACGTAAGATATGCGCGAAAATGCAAACTTGTGCACTTTTTGACGCTTTTAGTCCCTATTGATCAATAAAGTTTATTTTAGCATACCGAACCCCTCAAAGCCTATTTCTAAGCTATGTAAAGGTTATTTAGGGTATGTTTAACTTATGATCAAGTTCCGGAGTGTTCGTTACTATTCAAATCGGTATAGTTTCGCAGTTTGACATAAATAGTCCCTGCGTTTTAACACACCGAACCATCCAAAACTTATTTCTAAGTTATTTGGAGGTTATTTAAGGTATGTTAAGCCTATTTCACTATTCCGGAGTGTTTGTTGCATTAAACTGGTTATATTTACGCATTAGTGCGCGTATAACCTTCCAGAAAGTGATTTAGAGCTTGAAATTGGAATCGAATCGAATTGTAAAATCACCAAACACAAATACACACAAACTAACACCAAAACACATATAATAACACCAAAGCACATTGTTTTATTAATAGTCAACATTGTGTTTCATCGTACAGAGATTACAGAGCACAGTTGTCACAGTCTCCCCTACTTCAGGAAATTTCGTCCCGAAATTTTAACTAGAGGAAGCTTGTGAAAACAAATGTGGATATTTGGTCATCATCCGGTCCTTACATTCCCAAGTAAATTCTGGGCCACGTTTGGGCTCCCAACGAACTTTAACCAAATGAATCCGTTTGTCCTTCAACTGCTTGAATGTACGGTCCACTATCTCCACGGGTTTCTCGACAAAGTGCATCGTATCTTCGATTCGGATCTTGTCGAGAGGTATGTGAAGATCAGGTCAGCTAAACACTTTCGCAGATTGGACACGTGAAAAGTCGGATGAATATTTCCAAGCTCTGGAGGCAGCTCTAGTCAATAGGCAACCTTCCCAATTCTTTCCACAATCTTGAATGGTCCCACATATCAAGGTGCAAGTTTTCCTTTCTTTCCAAATCTCACGACTCCTTTCCAAGGTGAAACCTTGAGCGGGACACGATCTCCGACTTGAAATTCTAAGGGCTTGCGTTGCATATCCGCATAACTCTTTTGACGGCTTCTAGCTGTCACAAGATTATCGCGAATTTTCTTGATTTTATCTGTTGTTTCTAGAACGAGCTCAGGTCCAGTAAGCTGAGCTTCACCAGTCTCGTTCCAACAGACAAGTGAACGACATTTTCGACCGTAGAGAGCTTGAATGGTGCCATATTGATGCTAGCATGATAACTATTGTTGTAAGAGAACTCGATCATTGGCATTTGAGAATCCCAATTACCACCAAAGTCTATCACGCATGCTCTAAGCATATCCTCCAAAGTTTGAATCGTCCTCTCGGATTATTCATCTGTTTGGGGATGATAAGTAGTGCTTAGATTTAGTTGGGTTCCCATAGAAGATTGCATGGTCTTCCAAAAATGAGATGAAAATCGAGCATCACGATCAGAAATGATATCCAACGGAACACCATGTCGTGAAACAATCTCATCAACATAAATCTTTGCAAGTTTATTAGCAGATAGGTCCTCGCGAATCGGGAGAAAATGAGCTGACTTCGTTAATCGATCGATAACAACCCAAATAGCATCATGACCTTTAGATGTACGCGGTAATTTAGTGATGAGATCCATTGCAAGGCTCTCCCACTTCCAAACCGGTATCTCTGGTTGTACAAGCAAACCAGAAGGTCCTTGATGTTCAGCCTTGACTTTAAGACAAGTTAGGCATTTCGATACATACAAGGCAACATCTTTCTTCATACCAGGCCACCAGAACTTAGTACGAAGATCCTTGTACATCTTATCAGCACCAGGATGGATAGAATATCGAGACTTGTGAGATTCATCCATCACTAGGGCGCAAAGATCATCTTGTTTCGGGACCCACAAACGATCCTTGAAATAAAGGAAACCATCGCCTTTTGCTTCGAGTTTGAGCTCAAGCTGATGTGGTAATTCCATACCCATCAAATTTTGTGAGACACAAGATTGCTGAGCTTGAAGAACACGAGTTTGAATATCAGATAGAACTTGGACAGAGTGAAGCTTGACTCGCTCTTTTCGACTAAGCGCATCGGCTACGACATTCGCCTTACCAGGATGGTAGCGAATCTCGCAATCGTAATCGTTCAAAAGTTCCACCCAACGTCGTTGCCTCATGTTCAGCTCTTTCTGATTAAGAATATGCTGGAGACTTTTGTGGTCTGTGAAAACCACACACTTCGTGCCATAGAGGTAATGTCTCTAGATCTTAAGTGCGAAAACCACAGCTCCTAACTCAAGATCATGAGTCGTATAGTTCTTCTCGTGGATTTTCAACTGTCTAGATGCATATGCTATAACCTTACCTCGTTGCATGAGGACGCAACCAAGGCCTAAGTTGGACGCATCGCAATAGACAACGAAATCATCGCTTCCCTCGGGCAGAGATAGAACAGGAGCATTACATAACTTTTGCTTTAGCGTTTGGAACGCTTCTTCTTGCTTGGGTCCCCACTCAAAAGGCCTATTCTTTTGAGTCAAAGCAGTGAGTGGAACCGCAATCTTCGAGAAATTAGAAATGAATCGACGATAGTAACCAGCAAGACCAAGAAAAGATCGAATCTCTGTAGGCGTCGTTGGCGTACTCCAATCCTTAATAGCGACAATTTTGGATGGATCCACATGAATACCCTGCTTGTTGACTATATGACCCAGAAACTGAACTTCTTTAAGCCAGAATTCACACTTGGAGAATTTAGCAAAAAGTTGTTCCTTCTTAAGGAGTTCCAACGTTAAGCGAAGGTGTTGCTCGTGATCGGCTAAGAGTCTTCGAATAAATGAGAATATCGTCGATGAACACAATAATGAACTTGTCTAAATAAGGTTTACAGACCCTATTCATTAAGTCCATAAAGATAGCTGGAGCATTCGTCAAGCCGAAAGGCATGACTGTGAACTCGTAATGCCCATATCTCGTGCGGAAAGCAGTTTTGGGAATATCTTCTTCGAAAACACGAAGTTGATGATACCCAGAACGCAGATCGATCTTAGAAAAACATGAAGCACCTTGCAGCTGGTCAAAGAGATCATCAATTCGAGGTAGGGGATATCGATTCTTGATGGTAAGCTTGTTAAGCTCACGATAATCGATACACATTCGAAAAGACCCATCTTTCCTTTTCACGAAGAGGACAGGGGGTCCCCAAGGCGAAAAGCTCGGACGGATGAATCCTTTATCAGATAACTCTTGAAGCTGTTTCGATAACTCTTGCACCTCCGTCGGTGCAAGACGATAAGGTGCTTTCACAATCGGGTTGGCATTAGGTACAAGGTCAATATGAAAACTCAATTTGACGAACTGGAGGCAAACCAGGCAGTTCATCAGGAAATACCTCTGGATAATCCCGAACAGTCGGAATATCCGGAATACTCTTGGTCTTGACTTTCTCCTCGGTGACATGTGCTAGAAAAGCAACATATCCTTTTCTCAAATAACTTTGGGCCTTTGTGCATGACATAAGCCGTAAACCATCAGATGGCTTCTCGCCTCGGACTTCCAAAACATCGCCAGACGGAAGAGGAATACGAACAATCTTATCAAAACAAACCACCTCAGCATGGTGTTTGGTTAACCAATCCATTCTAACGATAATGTCGAAGCTCCCAAGTTGCATTGGCGTGAGGTCAATAGGAAAAAGATGGTTATCAAGGTTCAACTGACAATCACGAATAATAGAATCGAGAACAAGAGGTTTACCAGTAGCAACTTCGACAGACAAGGGTTTCCTCAATTTAGTTCTAGGTATCGCAAGCAAAGGCTCAAAAGATAACGAAACAAAACTTCGGTCGGCACCAGAATCAAAAAGAATAGATGCGGGTCGATTGTTGACAAGAAACGTACCATTAACCAAGGTACCATTGACAACGAGGTGGTCAGCTCGGGCCTCGTTTGCATTCAGATTGAATGCTCCTCCATGAGCAGGATCGACAATAGGAAAAACATAAGAGGTATCGATAAAACACAAGAAAGGCGATCTTTTGTTTGTTACCTCGAACAAACAAACGGCACGCAGTGACTAATCAAAGTAAATGAATCAAAATAATGCATTGCGAAGACATGCTCGCCTATAAGTGAACACTCACCCCAAGAGTTCCCAGGTAAGAGTGACTGGTCCGATTATGTGGATTTGTACGAACACTCTAGCCTTAGACAGAAAACTCAGGGTACAGGCATTCACTCTTCCAGTTTGCACGTGTTCACATTATTTTAACCCAAACTTTGACGAGATTTTGAAAATTCAAAAGGCACTAAGCCAAATATGAATCAAACTGGAAGGGTTCAAAACCATATAACAGAGGGTTCAAAACCTAGTAATCAATCATCCTAGAACGGATAATTAATTTTCGAAGCAGATTCGGATTTGTGTTCTCGTTGTGGTTATCACCTAAGCATAGGTGACGGTTTTGTTTTGAAATCTAAACACAAGTAAACTTGTGTTAGGGTCCTAAAGTTATAGTCTAGGTCAAAGCTATACTAATAACCTAATTCCCTATAACCATTTGCTCTGATACCAACTTTCTTCTGTCACACCCCGACCACGTAGGACAACAAACCGTGGCGGAAACGTCGGGGAGTGTTGCAACAGAAGCTATCGTTTCATAACCATGGATACAAAATAGTTTCATTTTATTGAATAATTAAACATTACATTGTCTTAACACAGAATAAACAAGTTTTACATTGTCTATCCCTATTATTATGTCACTAAGGCCTCGTACAGATCCTATGTGACGCATGCATCCTAGTAATCAATCAAGCATCAACACCTGAAACATATGTAAAAACTTAGTCAGCAAAGAAATGCTGGCGAGTACATAGGTTTTATAGGAGTGTCGAATTCATGGCTAGTTTAAGTGTTGCAATACTTTATTAAAAACTTTGTTTTGAAAAGAGAATAATATTGCAACTTAATTAACCAACTCAAATCAAGCGGGTTATAGTTTATAAAACCTCGTAGCCATGATTCTTAACCCAAAAACATTTGCTTTAGAAAACCAACTTGTAAAACATCTTGTAAAAACTCGTTAAAAACTCATATAGTTTATATCTCTTAGAAAAAAAAACATCGTTGTGTGACATCGTTTCAAAATCGTTTACCCAAGTGAACTAAATAACGCCACGATATGTAATATGATGAAAACACTTATATATAAGAAGTACCAACGGCGTACCTACCATGTTTTCACCATATTACACCCGTCTCGTTATCTAAACACTTAACCAAAAACCAATGGTTTATCGAAATCGTTTAACATCGTTTCCAAATCGTTCCCAAATCGTTTACTCGTTCCCAAATCGTTTCCAATCGTTCCCAATCGTTTACTCGTTCCCAAATTGTTTCCAATCGTTCCCAATCGTTTACTCGTTTCCAAATCGTTTAAATCGTCATCGTTTTAATTGTGAAAAACTTATATATGGTCGTCTCATTAACAACATTCAAACCTTTGTGACTCGCCCATCGTTCAACTCATTCTCGTATTAAAAAACCACCAAAGGGTAAGTTAACAAACATCAGATTCAGTCGCTACCCACAACCCCCACACATAACCATGGGTGTAGTAAAGTAACGGGATTTGTCAGATCCTATGGTACCATAACCTAATACTGGTCGGCTTGATCAATGCTAATGAATGTCATTCGTTATGTAACTACAACCAACAAGTTGGTTCACTTTATCAAAATCGTTCTTAGTTTAGTAAAAATCGTTTTAATCGTTTTTGAAATCATCGTTTAAACTTTGAAAACATTTCGTACATATGAATCACCCCAAAACATTTAAAAACAGTAAAATAGGGGAACTATGTACTCACATGTAGTGCAAAGTATTCTCGATCAAATAGAACTTCAACAAACTCGAGCAAACCAGAGAAATCAAGTAGCTCCTAGTAATCGAACCACTAGTCAAACCATAGACGCCTAAATCGGAAGATCGGACAGAATGAGGTCTTGTAAACCAAATGAGTGTTGGAACTCATGTGATATGGTTTAACAAAGCCTACATCCTAAATCGGAACCTAAACTAAGTGCTTTCGACCCATCGTGACCCATTAAGGTAGCTTACACTACTTTAACGTGTCGTGCACGCAAAAGCGCGTTCGAGATGTCTAACTAATCCTATGACAAGTATTATATGCCCATACATGTTAAATTATGTTACATAATCAGTTACGTGTCAAAACTTTAAGTTACATATGCTTAATTACCAATTATGTATGAAAAGGGTATTTTGGTAATTTACCAAGGGCAATTAAACTACTTATCATGCGACTAATCAAACCTAAGTGACCATAAGGTATAACCCCGGAAGGTTATTCCCTACGCTACTATGGTCACTAAACGTGTTTGGTCGGATCCTAATGATCGACCAAACGGGTCGTGTTCGAAAGTCTAAGCGGGTGTTTAGTCCGCTTGACTTACGACTCTGCATAAGCACTAAACTAAAAGAGACGAGCTAAACATGCCAAAGCATGTTTAGTTAAGTTAGAAAACAGGTTTGGTATCAAAACAAACGGTTTTGATACCTAAAAGTAGCTTGGTTACAAAATACGCGAGAAAACGCATTTTGGCCGAAGCTACGACTCGTCACTGAGCCTAGATAACGTGGTAATCAGTAGGTATAGTCACTAGGGACTATAACCATCGTGATTACGCTCACGTTATGAAGTTCAAATGAACTTCGCGTTGACCATAAACTGGTCAAAGCAGAAAGTCAAACACAGTTTGACTCTAACGATAGAAACGAACAAAAAACGCGAAAGAATACTTACAGAAGGTCCCCGCAAGATTCGAACCCGATTCACTCTCAGGTAGGAAGCACAAACTTCCACTTAGAGAGTGTAGAATCAGATTCAAATGTGAGGGAAATGAGTGAAGGGTGGGGGGTATTTATAGGATTTTCACAACCGTTAGGATCGTTTCTTGGAAAAGAAGGAATGATCTAGACCATACACCTCGTACCCACTGATTTGAATACCATGGGAGCCTTCAAACCAGCCCATAGATTGCCCAAAACCATGTGCAAAACAATGGGGAACAGCTGGGTTTTTTAAAATGAAGTCTGCTGTGCTGGAGAGGGCTTACGGACCGTAAGCACCTCCATATGGTCTGTAAGGACCTTGTGTGCTGGCAGCAAGTTTCAGCAATTGGCAGAACAGGCCCCTAAAGCCCCAAAGTTGATTTTTAAGCATTTTTGGCACGTTTAAACCCCGTTAACCCCATTTTAAGGCTCTAAGATGAAGTTATAGTATAGGGAACTTAAAATGTGCTCAAAAATATCTCGGATGTCGGCTCGTTTGATCGTACGATTGCGTTGTTCGGTTAATTACGACGGAAGTCGTAACGAACGCAAAAACGATCCAAATTGCGCGACGAATGGATTTTTATTATGCCAAACACTAAAACATAATATTTTAATGCTTACATAAATTTTTGGTTGTCCGGATGTATTCAGAACGTAAGATATGCGCGAAAATGCAAACTTGTGCACTTTTTGACGCTTTTAGTCCCTATTGATCAATAAAGTTTATTTTAGCATACCGAACCCCTCAAAGCCTATTTCTAAGCTATGTAAAGGTTATTTAGGGTATGTTTAACTTATGATCAAGTTCCGGAGTGTTCGTTACTATTCAAATCGGTATAGTTTCGCAGTTTGACATAAATAGTCCCTGCGTTTTAACACACCGAACCATCCAAAACTTATTTCTAAGTTATTTGGAGGTTATTTAAGGTATGTTAAGCCTATTTCACTATTCCGGAGTGTTTGTTGCATTAAACTGGTTATATTTACGCATTAGTGCGCGTATAACCTTCCAGAAAGTGATTTAGAGCTTGAAATTGGAATCGAATCGAATTGTAAAATCACCAAACACAAATACACACAAAATAACACCAAAACACATATAATAACACCAAAGCACATTGTTTTATTAATAATCAACATTGTTTTTCATCGTACAGAGATTACAGAGCACAGTTGTCACAGTCTCCCCTACTTCAGGAAATTTCGTCCCGAAATTTTAACTAGAGGAAGCTTGTGAAAACAAATGTGGATATTTGGTCATCATCCGGTCCTTACATTCCCAAGTAAATTCTGGGCCACGTTTGGGCTCCCAACGAACTTTAACCAAATGAATCCGTTTGTCCTTCAACTGCTTGAATGTACGGTCCACTATCTCCACGGGTTTCTCGACAAAGTGCATCGTATCATCGATTCGGATCTTGTCGAGAGGTATGTGAAGATCAGCGTCAGCTAAACACTTTCGCAGATTGGACACGTGAAAAGTCGGATGAATATTTCCAAGCTCTGGAGGCAGCTCTAGTCAATAGGCAACCTTCCCAATTCTTTCCACAATCTTGAATGGTCCCACATATCGAGGTGCAAGTTTTCCTTTCTTTCCAAATCTCACGACTCCTTTCCAAGGTGAAACCTTGAGCGGGACACGATCTCCGACTTGAAATTCTAAGGGCTTGCGTTGCATATCCGCATAACTCTTTTGACGGCTTCTAGCTGTCACAAGATTATCGCGAATTTTCTTGATTTTATCTGTTGTTTCTAGAACGAGCTCAGGTCCAGTAAGCTGAGCTTGACCAGTCTCGTTCCAACAGACAAGTGAACGACATTTTCGACCGTAGAGAGCTTCGAATGGTGCCATATTGATGCTAGCATGATAACTATTGTTGTAAGAGAACTCGATCATTGGCATTTGAGAATCCCAATTACCACCAAAGTCTATCACGCATGCTCTAAGCATATCCTCCAAAGTTTGAATCGTCCTCTCGGATTATCCATCTGTTTGGGGATGATAAGCAGTGCTTAGATTTAGTTGGGTTCCCATAGAAGATTGCATGGTCTTCCAAAAATGAGATGAAAATCGAGCATCACGATCAGAAATGATATCCAACGGAACACCATGTCGTGAAACAATCTCATCAACATAAATCTTTGCAAGTTTATCAGCAGACAGGTCCTCGCGAATCGGGAGAAAATGAGCTGACTTCGTTAATCGATCGATAACAATCCAAATAGCATCATGACCTTTAGATGTACGCGGTAATTTAGTGATGAGATCCATTGCAAGGCTCTCCCACTTCCAAACCGGTATCTCTGGTTGTACAAGCAAACCAGAAGGTCCTTGATGTTCAGCCTTGACTTTAAGACAAGTTAGGCATTTCGATACATACAAGGCAACATCTTTCTTCATACCAGGCCACCAGAACTTAGTACGAAGATCCTTGTACATCTTATCAGCACCAGGATGGATAGAATATCGAGACTTGTGAGATTCATCCATCACTAGGGCGCAAAGATCATCTTGTTTCGGGACCCACAAACGATCCTTGAAATAAAGGAAACCATCGCCTTTTGCTTCGAGTTTGAGCTCAAGCTGATGTGGTAATTCCATACCCATCAAATTTTGTGAGACACAAGATTGCTGAGCTTGAAGAACACGAGTTTGAATATCAGATAGAACTTGGACAGAGTGAAGCTTGACTCGCTCTTTTCGACTAAGCGCATCGGCTACGACATTCGCCTTACCAGGATGGTAGCGAATCTCGCAATCGTAATCGTTCAAAAGTTCCACCCAACGTCGTTGCCTCATGTTCAGCTCTTTCTGATTAAGAATATGCTGGAGACTTTTGTGGTCTGTGAAAACCACACACTTCGTGCCATAGAGGTAATGTCTCCAGATCTTAAGTGCGAAAACCACAGCTCCTAACTCAAGATCATGAGTCGTATAGTTCTTCTCGTGGATTTTCAACTGTCTAGATGCATATGCTATAACCTTACCTCGTTGCATGAGGACGCAACCAAGGCCTAAGTTGGACGCATCGCAATAGACAACGAAATCATCGCTTCCCTCGGGCAGAGATAGAACAGGAGCATTACATAACTTTTGCTTTAGCGTTTGGAACGCTTCTTCTTGCTTGGGTCCCCACTCAAAAGGCCTATTCTTTTGAGTCAAAGCAGTGAGTGGAACCGCAATCTTCGAGAAATTAGAAATGAATCGACGATAGTAACCAGCAAGACCAAGAAAAGATCGAATCTCTGTAGGCGTCGTTGGCGTACTCCAATCCTTAATAGCGACAATTTTGGATGGATCCACATGAATACCCTGCTTGTTGACTATATGACCCAGAAACTGAACTTCTTTAAGCCAGAATTCACACTTGGAGAATTTAGCAAAAAGTTGTTCCTTCTTAAGGAGTTCCAACGTTAAGCGAAGGTGTTGCTCGTGATCGGCTCGAGTCTTCGAATAAATGAGAATATCATCGATGAACACAATAATGAACTTGTCTAAATAAGGTTTACAGACCCTATTCATTAAGTCCATAAAGATAGCTGGAGCATTCGTCAAGCCGAAAGGCATGACTGTGAACTCGTAATGCCCATATCTCGTGCGGAAAGCAGTTTTGGGAATATCTTCTTCGAAAACACGAAGTTGATGATACCCAGAACGCAGATCGATCTTATAAAAACATGAAGCACCTTGCAGCTGGTCAAAGAGATCATCAATTCGAGGTAGGGGATATCGACTCTTGATGGTAAGCTTGTTAAGCTCACGATAATCGATACACATTCGAAAAGACCCATCTTTCCTTTTCACGAAGAGGACAGGGGGTCCCCAAGTTGTCACATATCGCTTACCGCTGTCGCTTATCACCAAACGCGTATTGTTTATCGCTTTCACTATTCGTTGTTCGCTTATTCTGTATCGCTGTTCGTCACTCAGTTTTCTCAATCTCCCTCTTAGACTTGGTCCAACCAATCGCTCGGACCGAGCATGCAAAATATGTCCATACCACATCGACAAACATGACATCGATTCACGGGACGGAAGCAATATGGATAAAACATGGTGGATACGCCGCTGGTACTTCCTATATACATAAGTGTTTTAGCCATATTGACAAACTTTCGTGGAAAGGTGCCATGTGGGGTTCGAGGCTAATTAAAACTTTCTAAACTATTTAAACATTTTGTAAAAACGAAACTTTCTTACAAACTTTTTGGAATAAATTGAAATTTTCTGAAAATTTTTAATTAAAATCCTATTTGACCAACAAAACTCTCTTGCAACGTTGGTTTAACAATCAACTCAGGTTAACACCACGTTATAAGAAACTTTTCGAAAAATCAAGTATCCCAATAAGCTCTTTTGATAACTCAACAAACTTTTTCGATAACGCTGGTGTGAACATCGACTCAAGGTTCAACGCTGCATCATACGAAAATTTTCCTAAACCAAACTTTTCTTTAAAAGCTCATTGCAAAAAAAAAATTTCGAGAACTCAAAACTCTTTTGGATCGCTAATTATGATCCTTTGGTCAAACTAAACGTTTTACCCACCGCTGTTCCCTTAGACAAACGAATAGCTTTACTCATCGTTTTCCTTATGTTGCCAAGACACACCCGATAGTCAATCCTCGATCGACCGCTCGTTCACTCTCCGCTTATTCTAATGCCTTCGTCGCTCGTCGCTTTTCGCTCGTCGCCGCTCGCTCGTTCACTCCCCGCTTATCTCACTCGCTTTTATTGCTACTCTCACTCGCATCAATTTTCGCAGCCCTCCGTGTGGATTTAGGACGAAATTTCCTAAAGCAGGGGAGACTATAACAACCCGCACCTTTGTGCTTGTTACTCTACTCATTACGCCTAACACCAGAGATTCGGATCATAATGTAACTATATTGCTTACAATGTTCTTTCGGTATTTTCGCATACTTTCACACGCTTTATCGCACATCACAACGCATACACTAACGCTAACGATGACATCTCATGAATAGCTTAGCTGCTCCCCTCGATCGTCATGATGCAATGCAATCACGCTAACGACGACATTGCATGAGTACTTAAACGGTTCCCATCGATCATCGTAAAGCGTCGCAAACGCTAACACAAACTCAAACGCAACTGCTTATGCTATGACTTGTTATATAATAATAATAATGAAGTTGTTAAAACTATCTAGACGCGCACTTGCAAGCACGCGTGACTCAATCTATCGCACGTAACACGCTGCTATTTATATCACTAAAACACTTAATGTGTCCACAATGCTTAATGCAACAAAACACGTCGAACTAAACGAAAGTCGGAAAACGAACTCGCACAAACCGCCCGATTGAATGACCATTCGATCGAATGGCCATCCGTCCGGATGACCATCGGCTCGGACGGCCGTCCGACCCTCAAAACCCCACACCGCCTTCTCACCTTTCACCTATAAATACCCACTAGTCACACCAACTGTTCGTTGTTGTGACAGCCCCATCCGACCAGCACGCTTTCAGGTTCTTTTCTCTCGATTCCTCACGATTCCGTAAGTATTTCATCCTAAATCTTGTACTTCTATCATCATCACACACTTTCTCATCATCTTCTCTATCGAATCATACATTTTCACCGTGAAATCACCTGATTTGGGTTGTTTTAGGGTGACGTCACCTCGGGTTCTTATGAACATTGAAGTGTGACCTCATCTCATCAAGAACGGTCCAGATCTAAAGGATTTCTACATGATTGTACACAAAACTAAGCTAAATCTAAACACTTTTCAACTGATTCAAACTTTCTTTCAACTCTGTTACACTCTTCTATGCAAAACCGGTAGAATCTAAGCTCGTTCAGGCTCTCTACTCATTCTCTGGCGGAGGACCGGTCGGAGAATGGATCTCTACCTAAGAGACGACCGATTCACGGGTATAACATGAAACTCCATCAAGAACAGTTAAGCTGGATCGAATGGGGTGATTCCCATCCGATCAGATGAGCTGGACTTGGAGTGGTTTCCGTTGTTTGACACGTTAGCACACCGTCTCCGTCAAACCGCAAACTTTAGCTGATTTTACAAGTTTTCAAATAAATAGTTGCTTGACCGAATAGCCATCCGATCGAACGACCATCCGATCGAATGACTATTTGACCAGGTGACTTGTAATCTCAACACTTAATCAATTTTGCAAAACTTCAAGGAATATCAGCTTCCAATCGAATAGCCATCCGATCGGACGACCATCCGATCGAATGACTATTCGACCAGAAGACTTGATTCTTTGTAACCTTCCACTTAAACGAACTGCCATCCGATCGAACAACCATCCGATCGAATGACTTTACTTATACTACAACGAAAACTTCAAAAGTTCAACATTTCACAGGCACACTTTTCTAGTCGAATGACCATCTTACCGAACGGTCATCCGTCCGGAAGACCATCCGTCCGGATGAGTCGTCCGATCGAACCACCATCCGATCCAACATCACACCCGATTCACTGTTTACACGCTATCCAAAGACTTATGCTACTGTTCAAGGGTAACTCAGACATGCTCTCAATCAATCCAATAAAGTTGTGTTTACTTGTTAAACACCTACTGTGAGTATACTTGACCCCCTTTTAACGCTTTAAACACACTTTGGGGTGTAACATACGTTCATATCTAAAACACACTTATCAAAACTATTATCACATGCGAATTACTGTCGTACATATTTACACGTGATGCTTAATACATATGTGCTAGGACTTTTACTCGCGGCGTCCCAACTTAGCTAGCATCGAGTGACTTAGCTGGTAGTATTTGTTTTGTAGTGTATATGTTGTGTATCTCGTTTATGTATGTGTAAATTCGCAGTGGTTTTATCTACTTTATTTTCCATGTAAAACCCGTATACTCGCCAATACGTTTTGTATTGACGTCGCTTTAACGTATGTTGCAGGTTAAATCGCAGACTATCTCGAAATCAAGCTAGGAAGTCTAGAAATTCAACATAAATCTAGGTTGTCAGATTTGTATTGTTTGAGAGAACATGAAATCTGTATAACTGTTTACTGATGTATTGTTTATTAGTATGGGATAATGAACGAATTAAATATTGTCACTAAATAGTTGTTATGCATTCTCTTGAGCAATTTGATTTGCCTAGTGCTGCGCCCCGATGATTCCGCCATCGGTGGGGTGTGATAAACGAGGGTAAGGCAAATACTAAATGTGGTACGATTTATGCTTTTTGCACATTTGAATGACTCTCGAAGAGAGCTTCTTCAATTTCTGGTCCTTTAGTATTTTAGCTCTTTTAAGATATCTTGGTTGTGCCTAGGTCAGCATATATCTAGATGCAACAAAATGACAACCCTGATATCCCTGGATGAAATAACAGAATAAAGACCCAAAACCTCGGATTTTGGCAATCTCTCAACGCAAGATTTAAGGTTATATAACCATACGCCACTGATGTGTTATCCACTTGGTACACAGTTCGTTAGGTTTATATTACGTTGGTAAGTTGATTATTTCATGCTTTTTGCCTAGTACACCATATAATCATTCTACTATCACACTTATACAATTTAATTTCAGTTTCAATGTGACTGACTAACGTGCTGATGTACTATCATTTCTTCTTTTTCGCACCATGATATCTCATTTTTAATGCTCATTTTTTTTAATTTTTTAATTTTTATTGTTTTTTGTATTTTTAAATTTTTTTAACTTACTCCCCCGTCAAAACACGCGCTATCTAAATTCTTTTTGGCTTAAGGAAATTTCTCCCTCTAATTATGTTTGTTTTTATGGAGTAAGTTTCAAAAACATAAATTTAAACACAAAAAAAATCCTCCCACTTAAATCTAACAAAAATTTTTCAAGTATGAAGTTTAGAATAATCATAACAATCACTGAAGTAAATAATCCGTTACGAACTTTAACCTACTATTCACCTCAGATGCTATGCAGGAATAACCACTATTGAACATGTCAATAGTCCTTCTTGGTTATCCCGCACATACTCAACAACTCATTTAGACTTAAGAACCTAAACCATACCGGTTTTGGGTTGACCATAAACATCAACATAAGATAATTATGTCCAATATCCATCACACCCTACTGGTGTCTTGGATGTCTTCCCTGTTATGAACAAGATTTATAATTTCCATTAGGTCTTTGATCGTGAGAGTTCCAATAAACTCTCGGATTTTCCGACCTTTGAAAGTTATTATCTCGAAACCTTCTTCTCCCATTATCATAACCTGAACTTTGAAACTTGAATTTCTTCCCTGTTATTGAACAAGATTTATAATTTCTACCAGGTCTTTGATCGTGAGAGTTCCAATAAACTCTCGGAGTTTCCGACCTTTGAAAGTTATTATCTCGAAACCTTCTTCTCCTATTATCATAACCTGAACTTTGAAAATTTTTTGGATTATTTTGAACATTTGAGTTACTAATTCCCCTATATTCATTTCTTCTTTGAAAATTCCAATGACCAGAATTCTAGTTTAAGTTTTGATATCCAAAATTTCCATTTTGAGACTGATTTGATTGACCATTAAAATGATTTGTTTATGTAGAATTGCTTCTTGGTCTATCAAATCTTCCTAATATTGAAGGTTTAGATTGAAATCTCGGTTGATTTGTCTAACAACTAGGTTTTACATTATTATTTGAGCCAACCTGATTCCCATCCATAACCTCATCAACCCTTTCCTTACCTTTTGTGAGTTAAGGATCGGATCGTAAACGATCACTAGATCTGCGGTGGATTCGATTTAACGTGCGGAATCCGTTAAATCGAACCGTAATCGTGCGCGAAGACGTAATTAAACAACGTTTATTACGTAACAACGACAACCGGAGAGAGTTTCGACTCGATCTACACACTACACACTCGAAATCTGATCAACGTGACGTAATCGAAGGTGTCCTTGATGTTGTTGTTTGATGAGATCTTGAAGAACAATAGGTTGAAGATGAACGAAGGGACTGTGTGTATGCTTTCTGATTTCTGTCTTCTCTAATCCCTTGTTTCTGATTCCGCTTGAAATTGAAATACTGATATATATATAGTTGACTGATTTCCGATTCAAGCGAAATCACAAATTAATTTCAAGCGAAATTAACTTTTGTGTGCATGCGTTGCATATGTTATTGTATATGATGTCATCATTATGCAATGATGACATCACTTTGGATCTTGCTCAGTTTCTTCACATCGTGTCGTACCGTATACTCACCTGACATTTCCTAATGACACCTAGTGAAACCTAGCGAAACCTTTGTCCGGTATTTTACAGACTCAAGGCACTAGACTTTACATGAACATTTAGATTTCTATCTATGGCCACACACTTAGTGCACCAACAATCTCCCCCTTGGACATAGCTAGAAATCTGTGATGTTTAGTCTTGAACTGCATTGGATAACATCTTCAAGTGAAACCACAGTCTCCCCCTTGAATGATGCCCCGAATTTCTAAGATTTGACGTTTAATCTTACTCTCCCTTTCATTTAGCTTCCTGCACATTCTCTACCAAGAAATTAAAATCGAAATCTTTACGTTTTGGGTAGAAATTAATTGAAACATTCTCAAATTTTATCTTCACTTTTCATTACAAACAAACTCTCCCAACCCTGTTGTTCATCATGTTTAGCACTTGGGATTTTGAATATCAGCTCTCCAACATCAGTTGTTGAAAATCTTTTTGAATTTTTCAAAATTTTATGCTCAAACACACTAAAATCTTTTTGGATTTTGGGAAATAAACTATATACAGACATATTTTTGTGAGTTTGTGTAAGAGGATCATATCAGTTTTTGAGATACATCACAAGCACCGTTAAGATTTTAGACATTTTAAGTTCTAAACGATTCACGTTGATTGACGATATAATTATCCTCTTAAGCTCAATCTAAAAACTTTCGAAAATGCTTACCGATACTTTAAGGTATATTAATTTTGCACTAAAATCTTATGGACCCCACGATCTCAGCATATCCCCTCATCATGCAATACACTAACTCAAGTAATGCCTTTAAACTTTCATCAACTGTGATTTGTGCAAAAATAACGCAGAATGTTTAAACATTAACAATCAGGTCGATACTTCCGTATACGCAGAGAAAGTCCAATGTTTAAACAAAATAAGAAAATAAAAATAAGTTGAAATTGTTTAGGCTTTAACCACCAGGTCGATACTTCCGTATACGCAGAGGTGATCCAAAGCTTAAACGAAACACCAAAGAAAATAAAGGAGAACGTTTAGGCAATAACATCCAGGTCGATACTCATGTATACGCAGAGGATGTCCAATTCTTAAACAAAATAAAGAAATCAAACAAGTTTAAATCTTTGCAAAATGAAATGCACAATCACAATGACTTTTTTAGCAAAAATTGTGAAAGTTCACAAATTTAACCAGTTTTTATGCTCTTTGCATTCAGCGATTACTGAGCAGGCACACAATCAAGAAGGACAAAACTAAGTACTATGCTTTCAATCATGTTTCCCACTAGAACTAGGCTTTTTCATTTAAGTTTGTATCGTTATCGCAAATCTACTAGTCTAGCTGAGCCTATCGTCACATCTTTAGTGAGACCATTTATCACATTTTACATTTCATTTCTTTAGCATGCCGTGATAGTCCACTGATTTACTTTCATTTCCTCTTGTCTCAACAAAACTCATTTTTGATTTTTTCAATATTTTGAATTTTTCAAATTTTCAAATTTTTTTTAGAAAATTTGAAAAATAAAGCAATAAACTATACAAACAAAATGACAAACTGATGAGAATTGCCTCAAATCGCCATCCACTTGGCTTAAACAGTCAGAACTCCCCCTGACAACAAACTATTTTCCCATTATGATTTCAAAACACTTAAGTTTGTTTTAATCAAAATGGTTTTTCCGGAAAATTAGTTTTGGGTGTCGTTTCACAAACATGGGGATTAATTCATCACACTGTTTTCAACTTCTTGTAGGTTTATCACAAATACAGTTTCCAAAAATCATACCATTTGTAAGATAGTTAAATCAAGTACAACTTAATGTCCTTGATTAACCACTTGTAAGTCGAAATATCACAGTTACCAACCTATGAATTTCTCAAGAAAGATGCCGATTCCTACTCCTCAATTACCAACCTAGGAGTTACGGCAAGTCAGGTTTTTCATTTAAACAGTTTCACCCAAGCCTGACACTCCTTGGGTGCTTTTGAAATTCCTTTTGACAATGATGGAAAATTTTCATCATTCATTGTCGAACCGGAATCACCACTTTTTACCTCAACCAATGGCTCCTCTGGTTTTGACAAACCAGATTTATTACCTGAACATGGCTCCTTTGACTTTGATGAGTCAAGATCATTGCCAACAACTGGCTCTTTTGTTTCAGAAGAAACAAATTCATCAACAGGAACTTTTCCTTTCTTCACACTCCATTCTCTCCTCAGATTTGCATCTGATGAATTCATTTTGCTTGATTTGTCATTCTTTGGAGAGCAAGACGATTTATCAGAACTCTTCTTTGATTTTCTTGTTGTATCCGAGGACAAAATCCTTTCGAGATACTCTCGTGCTTTCTTCCTTTTCTTTCTCAGTCTGTCTTTTTGCCCTTGTGAAAAGCTTCACTTTCTGTTCTGAAACTTTCAGTTCCTTGGGCTTTTCTTTGACTTTGACTGATTCCATCACCCTTTTCTGAGATGCAACCCTCGATCTTTCATTTGATCTCTTTGGGCAATCTCTGGCAATAGGTCCTTTGATTTGGCAGTTATAGCATCTCCTCATCTCAAACCACTGATTCTGGCAGTTAACAGCAATGTGTCCTTGAACACCACAAGTGTAACACACTCTGTTATCGTACCATTCACCACTTTCACACCAAACACTCAGATCATAACATTGTCTGGCTTTGTGGTAATCAGCACTCCTCCTGAAAGTTGGATTTGGCTTTGAAGCACTGTGGTCAAACCTGCACCACTCATTACCAATTTTCTGTGAGTTTTGATTTTTCAATTTTTATGGTTTTTTATCACGATTGGATGATTGAACTGATGAGCTTTTATATTTGTTTTGAACATTTTCTGAATTTTTAACTTTTTGTTTCTGTTCCACTTTCTTCTTCAAAGGTTTTTGCGTAGAGCATTCACCCTTTTCAGTCGATTGCAGAACAGTTTCTTGAAATTTTTCTTTTAATTTCAAAAAGATTTTCTTTTTCTCATTTTTTTCATTTTCATCATAACTTTTCTCATCACAATCTTAATTGATCTGTTTTGGACATAATTGATCAATCGTTGCTGCAGTGGTCACAAAACCTTTCAATTTCTTCTCAAGCTCATTAATTTGATTTCTTGCACTCTTAGCTTCATTTTCAAGCTGAGAGATTTTTTCAAGCTGAGAAGTAATTGCATTTTCATTTTCCACTATATTCTTTTCAAGAACAGATTTTTCATTTTCTAAAACTTTTATGTGTTCTTAAAATTTTGCTTCATTTTGTTTCAGATTTTTGTTTTCCAATTTTATACAAAAATCTTTGTTTTCTGAAGATTTTATCTTATCTTTAAAAACTTTTTCATTTTCTTTCAAAATTTTGATTTCCAATGTCAAACTCTCCATCTCTTTTAAGAGTTTTGACATTGTCTGCTTTAGATTTATCACATTTTGAACACTTCTCGGACATCTTTCTAGCTTTCTTCTCAACCTTGATAGCTGAAATTTCTTTAACCTGCTCCTCTACCTCTTGAACAATTTCCTTAGATTTGACTGTTACTTCATCAGTTGCTGCTTTACTCTTCTCTCTTGAATCAGACTTCAATATTCTAATCTTTTGGAACTCAAGTTCTTGAGCTTGAATCTTCTTGACGAAATCGCTCAAATTGAAACTATAATATTCTCCGCTCTTCTTCCAAGCTAACAAATACGTTCCCCACACATCAATTGGTAAAGCATTCGCCAACTTATCAAGCCACTCCTCATTCATTTTGTTAATTTTCAAATTTCTCATCTCTCTATACAACTTAGCATACCTCTCGATCAAATCTTTTGTAGACTCTCCCTTGATGTCTGTAAAACTATCAAACTTGTTCAGTGCAATATAAATCTCAGAACCCATGTTTCGGTATTGAACAATTTACAACCACGTATTTTCAAACAATAAAAAAATTCACACAATTTGAGATTAGTTTTATCACTTTATCAAACCACTGAATCAGATGAATATCCGATTGAGTGACAAAAATCCGGCGATAACGGTTCGGTTTGGGATTCTCTCGGGCGGGTATCTGATACTTGACAAATCACCTCGGATCACCTGCAAACAAACAACCAAACGATCAGTTTAAAAATAAACTGAATATGTAAAAGTGTGTGTTTGTGAAATCAATCTAAGACTCGTGTCAAAAATTCGCGAACTCGTTTCAATGTTGTTGAAGTAAAGATCACTGAATGAATGGGCCGATCAAAATGAAATGGATTCAATTGGGCCTTCACTGATCGGGCCGAGATATTCACTTATAAAAATGGACAAGCACCTTTGATTTCTTTTTGTGATTGGGCCCTATACCTTGAATGAATGACCAAATTAATGATTTTATCACATGGGCCGAAGACTAATCTAACATACCATACAATATCTCACATGCAAAGGCCCACAACTTTGATATTAAACAACTTCTGATTGGACCGTTAAACCAAATGGGCCGGTGCACTAAATTTGTCCACGTGGCGGTCAATTTTGTTACTTATATTTTGATTTGACCAATTAATGTGAACAAGTTACATGGGCCGACACTTTCGACTGTCAAACATGGGTTACCAATCTCAAAACGATGTGAAGCTATTGGACTTTAGTTATTAACATCACATGACCCATTAGACTAACTTTTATTGTTCGAAACAAACTGATTGGGCCGATATATCACAATTCTATTTCTCCAGTTTATACAATCACATTATAGTCGATCAACTTATACATCAGATTTGAAGAAAAACTATGGTCTTCAACAATCAAATTATACAACAGCAAATTAAATTCCAAATTTATAGTCAGATTCAACTCAAACAATCAAAACAAATTCAAATATGGAATTTTTATGAAACATCTGTTTTGATTCAGATCTGCATTTTAGTTCTTTTATCAGTTTTCATTCAAGTTCGAAAATGTCCAAGATTTATCAATTATCAAAACAAGTTTGGATTACACTAAAGCGCATTCATAATGAACAGTTCATTACAAAATCAGTTTGAAACACCAATCAGTTCATTACCAATTTAAACATTTTGATTTAAAAAAAACGAAAATGATTCGAATCAACTGAAAGTCAACCGAATCAACCTGAAATCGATTAAACTTGTTCGAAAACTTCAGTTAACACACTGAGATGATATGAAACTTGATCAAAACCAATACGAAATCTATCCGAAAAACATCCGATTCAATCCTGTTTCGCCGAAACAGTCCGAAACTCTTAATCGACACACCGAAACAGTTCGAAACACTTTGACATTCAACGAAGCATGTGTAAACTTGTTAAAATCACACCCAAACTTTATCACAAATCAACTGAAATGGTCCGAGATTCACTGAAAAACAATCGGTTTAAACAGTTTTCACCGAGACTGAATCAAAACAGTCCGAAAAATTCCAAAACTCGTCCTAATCGATCAAAATTCGTCTAAAACAATCTGAAATTCAGAACTTGTAACAGTATTCTAACAAAAGTTTTGTACTAGCTGTTAACACCGAACAATATAATCACTGAACATCATCTTGTTAACCGTCAATATGAATATTGAATATGAATATCGAATTTGTTCAAAATTATGAATATCGAATCTGTTCAAAAATATCAAAACAATCTGTTCAAACGATATCATGGAACAATATGATCACTGAACAATATGAATATTGAATCTGTTCAAAATTATCAAATTTTTAACCGTCAGTTACCGATTCAAATCGAAAATCTCAAACGATACACCAAAATCTCATCGAAAACGTTTCGATTTCACCAAAACTTTGACTAAATCAATCCGAAATTCTGATGTGAACTGTCCGAATCTATCAAAACTTTAACTGAACATCAATTAAAACAATCCGAAATCGATCCGAGAACACCGAAATGAATCAAAATTCACTGATTATGTTAAAAAATTATGTAGAAACAACTTTGATTCGATCAAAAACAGCATGTGTTTGAATGAAACAGTGATGCGTTTCAAATCTGAAGCGTATATCAGATCTGAATGAAAACAGTATGTAAAACAAATTTCCGAAAACTTTGAAATTTGATCTTTCACACTGAATCAGTTTGAAATATGTATGACACTTCAAGCAAAAATCATCGAAACAAACCAACTATCAATCCATACACATCAAATCAGTTCAAAACACATATATGAATAACCAAACAGATCTAAAACAGTTCAAAATATTCTATGACACTTCAAAACGAACCGAAACTCGTCCGATTCGATCAACGATTACACGCAGAGCATCCGTAGCTCTGATACCACTTGTGAGTTCAGGATCGGATCGTAAATGATCACTAGATCTGCGGTGGATTCGATTTAACGTGCGGAATCCGTTAAATCAAACCGTAATCGTACGCGAAGACGTAATTAAACAACGTTTATTACGTAACAACGACAACCGGACAGAGTTTCGACTCGATCTACACACTACACACTCGAAATCTGATCAACATGACGTAATCGGAGGTGTTCTTGATGTTGTTGTTTGATGAGATCTTGAAGAACAATAGGTTGAAGATGAACGAAGGGACTGTGTGTATGCTTTCTGATTTCTGTCTTCTCTAATCCCTTTTTCCTGATTCCGCTTGAAATTGAAATACTCACATATATAGTTGACTGATTTCCGATTCAAGCGAAATCACAAATTAATTTCAAGCAAAATTAACTTTTGTGTGCATGCCTTGCATATGTTATTGTATATGATGTCATCATTATGCAATGATGACATCACTTTGGATCTTGCTCAGTTTCTTCACATCGTGTTGTACCGTATACTGACCTGACATTTCCTATTGACACCTAGTGAAACCTAGCGAAACCTCTGTCCGGTATTTTATAGACTCAAGACACTAGACTTTACATGAACATTTAGATTTCTATCTATGGTCACACACTTAGTGCACCAACACCTTTCTTCATAGGACAACAAGTCACGACATGTCCTTTATTGTGACATTTAAAATAAGATATTTTCTTAAAAACTTTCTTTTCATTTGATCCTTTTTTAAATGTTTTGACCTTCTTGTCTTCAGTATCCTCATCCACTTTATGAGATGTACTATTAAACCTAATAGATTCTTTCAAAGAATCTGGACTACTAGGTATGTCAACTGTTATCGGATCTACTACAGCTGGTGTAGTGCGAACATAATCCGTCAATTCATTTTCATTTGGTAAAAAATAGTAGTCTTGATTCTTAGAAGATGAAGCTTTACTAAACTCCACTCCCGTTTTATCATTACTCTTTTTCAACCTTTCTTGCATATGAGTCCTAAATAACGAAGATTTTCCAAATCGATCTAACTTTTGATTAAGTTCAAGGATTTGGTTTTACGCAATGGCCAATTCCCTGCACTTTTCTGAAAGCTCGTTAGTTTTATCTTTCATAGTTTCACGAGCCAAATCAATGATCCACAATAGTTCATTGACTTTGCTGGCCAGATTGCTGATTTCTTATTCATTTGATTTGAGTTTATTTAAACAGTTCGACTCCTTTTTCTCAAAAGAACATTTGACTCTTTTAGTTTTTCTAATTCATCTGACAGAATTTTGTTTTGCTCCGATAGTATGCCAACTTTACCTTATAGTTCAGTACAATTATAACATGTATGACTTACAGATTCTTATTATACTTGTATCGCTGCTGTAAGCTAATCTGCATCTCTGACTTCCACAGTCTCCTCAGCAGTTTCCTTCTTCTCTTCTACTTGAGCAGCTGCTTCTCCAATCTTCACAACTGCAATCTCAGCTACACATGCTTGATCCCATGTACCCTGGCTTGCAGAACTCTGATAACATTTTTCTAAAGCTTCCAACAGCTCTCTAGAAAACATATACCTATTACAAATGTGTTTTATTTCAAATGGCAAGGACATTTTTATCGTTGCTATGGCTTTCTTCTCAGCATCATACATACATTTCTCAGAGATTGGAAATCACTATAACCCTCCCATCAACACGACGTGTAGGAGCAATGTAGCCATCAATCATACAGCTCCACATCCTAGAATCTTCACGTTGAACAAATACCTCAAATTTCTCTTTCTAATCATCATATTGTGAAACTTGCTTCAGATGTGGTGGATCATTAGCAGTCACCTTTTTATGTTCCATTTTACCCATTATAAACACGCAAGCTAAAAAGTATCAAATGGATTTTGTTAAACCTGGTTCAAAATTCAAATCAAACCTTTCAACAATTTAAGTTACAAACCCTGAACAATTTGTAAATTTGGAATAAATAGTAAACCCTAAACAAGTTTCGCAAACCCTGGACACTTTCACAAACCCTGAGGAATTTCACAAACCCTAAAGCCTTTCACAAACCCTGAAGCCTTTCACAAACCCTGAAGGATTTCACAAACCCTAGAGGCTTTCACAAACTCTGAAGGATTTCACAAACCCTGAAGGCTTTCACAAACTCTGACAAACTTCATAAACAGAATTTGGTTAAATTCGAACAAGTTGTTAAATTCGGAACACTTCACCTAAATTCGGAATACTAAAACTCAAACCCCAAATTTGGAATTCTGGTTACAACTGTCTAAATTCGGAATCTTGTGAAATCCTGAACAATTGTCTAAATTTGGACCTTGTACGAATTGTTCAAATTCGGACAAAAGTTTTGATAAATTTGGAATCTCACAAATTCAGACAAATCTAACAAATTCAAACTTGATAACAAATCCGGAATCCTTGAATTCAGACAGTTTAACTTCGAAACTTTTATTAAATTCAGAATGATTGTTTAAGTCTGGAATGTTAAAGTTTGGAAATTCAAAATCAGAACTTAGTTACAAATCCGGAATTTTGTGACAAATTCAGAATTTTGACAAATTCAGAATTGTGACAAGTTCAGAATGGTCTCCCGTACTTCCTAAAATTTATGTGGTTTTGGTAAATCGTAAAACTGTGACTTCACGGTAAAGAGAATTTTCCCACAAAATTCAGGAAACCCTAATGATCAAAGAAGGATGACGGCAAAAACTTCTTCACACAAAAACTTGAATCCTGTATAATCAATCTCGAACCATACAGTATGAACAAAAGCTCTGATACCAATTGTATGTCCCTATAACACGTGGATAGATACGAGATTTACTAATAAACCAAGGGTGTGGAATCCCCTTGATAGATCACACGAACACAGAAACAAGTTATTCAGATGAAGAACACGAACACTCACTTTCAAATCGTCTTCTATTGATTATCCAACACAAGTGTTTTCAATCAATTCAAGACACAGAAATCTCTTAGCCTCTGTCTGTAGATTTCTCTCTCAATCTCACAGTGTGACAACCATCAAAAATCCAGGTATCCGTACAATTTAATTAACCATGATTAATGCTTAATGACTGTGCTGAATTACAAATGACTGCTTCCTGATTTCTGCATCATACTTACATGTGCATCACATTTCATACTATCACATCATGTTTACATGCAAACTTTGGTGACATAAACGATGCACAAAACACGGTTAGCACAGTTAGCGGATAACTCAGAAAAATGCTGACGATGTTCAGTACATAGACAAACAGTGTTTTAAGACCCCGTGTGGGCCAGGGACAAGTTACTACACTAGTATGGTGTGTAGGGAAGTAAGGACCATAAAACTACTTCACTAGGTGATAGTTTAAGTGTCGGAAAGTGCCTAAAACCCACTTAAAGTGCTGAATTCAGCATTTTTCAGCAAAAATCAGCATTTTAACAAGTTTGTATCATGCAAAAATATGACTAAATGGTCCTGAAGGCTTTCCTAAGTGTCGGGAATTAAAAGTGTCACAAAAGGGTACTTAAAGATCACTAAACGGAATAGTTTGACACTTTAACGAACCGGTATCTAACCAAACAATCGGACCCTACCCGAAACACCAAAATTATATTAGAAGCATTGTTTTATTATTTCTGAGCTAGTTATGATCCCCGAACACCCTAACACAGTATATAACACATGTTACACATGAACACTAACTAATACAATTGAAATCTAACTAATATCTCTTACTATGGTTTAAACTTACACTTAGACACCCTCTTGTGTGTGGATGGTTACAAGGTGGCCCCACCACCTTGATCTTCTTAATCTTACTAGATATTATATGATCTCATTAGCTTTAGTAGAAGATTATGTTATGTACTTGTGAAACATAATGCACAATGGATAAAAGGAATACATGAATTATAAGAAGGTCATATGCTTTCATTCTCACACCACACTTCACCTTCACCACTCCCTCTCCTCCCTTGCTTCCCTCTCGACCGAACATAGCACCCCACACCACCATTATCATCCAATCTTGATCATCCATTCCATATACTCTCAAAGGTGTAAGAATGTCTACAAGCAAGCTTGGTGGTCTTCGATCTTAAAGGACCTGTCCCGATTGCTTTTATCCATCACATTTGTCATCTTCAACCTCTTGTGTTCATCCCTAGCCATAGAGCTAGTAGTAAGGCTCTTATGATCTTTTGTTACTTCATATATTGTTGGTTAAAAGATGATGTACATTTATAATCTTGTAGAACACTAAAGAACATAATCTTGAAACATGAACATAAGCTTGTCATAAGATGAACTCTTGATGAAACTATGTTGTTTAGTGTATGTAAGATACTTGATTGTTATTTTCTTGAGATTATGGTGTTGATCATCATAAGGAGCTTGCTAGATTGGATTAAACACATGATCTAGCAAGTAAGAGGATGATTATGTGATGAAACAAGATGATCATCCTCATGTGTAAGCAAGAACTTGAAAAATAAAGTGATTTCTTGAAAAATAATAATCAAAGTGAGTTAATAATCTTATGGATCTAAGAATTATGAACGGTTTTCCAAAAGGACCAAGTTCAAAATATGATTTCTAGAAGATCTTGGTTCTTACTTAAACATACACTATTTTTGGTGATAAAACAAGTGTAGAAACACTTGAGAAACAAAAATAGTTTTCCAAAGAAACCAAGTTAAATAACAAGATTTACATAAACATTGTTTTTAAAGAAACTAACCATGTTTCTAGTGGTGAAACAAGTATAAGAATACATTGTTTACAATAAAAATCCAAGAGAATGATTTTTGGAAAAATCATCTACTAAGTTGTAAACACCTAAATCTTTCAAGAATGATATATTTAAAGAAGTAAACACACTTTAAAGGATAACTAAATCTACTAAACACACTACCAAGTTACTACAAGTTTTTATGAAAGTTCAAGTTCATGATTATTATGTAGATAGCATTGTTTTGGCACACGGTAAGTGTAGATTGATTGTTGATTGTTTGTGATGATTTTGAAAAGAAAGTGATATGCTTTGATAGCATGGACACCTCCATTTTTAGGGGAAACTATGGCAAAATTTTCTAAAAATATAAACACTTAGAAAAATATTTTCTAAACAAATATTTACAAGTGTGTTTTAACTATGGTTTTCAATATAAACTTTGCCATAGATTTTGGTACAAAAATACAAGTATTGGAGGTTGGTTTTTATAAATGAAAATGGATAAATATGTATTTAGAATATATATTTACATTAAAGACACATTGTGTGTGATTGTTTGTATACTTTGTGTATTAGTTATATAGGATTTAAAGTATTATAACTTAACAAAATACCAAGAATTTACCATCCAAAATATTACCAAAAATCACATGGAATAAATATATAAGCTGCACACTTAATATTGTGAAACCGAACGCAAGAATGTAACTTACAAATATTCCGGAAAATATCGTTATATATATATTTTTGGTAAATAATATTTTGGATACGAAAGAAATGAAAATATGATTTTTATTATTATTACAAAGTATATCATATTTTCGACAAATAGAAAATATATTATTTTTGGGAAGTAAAAATATATTTTCTTGAATATTTAGAAGATATATAATTTTTGGGAAAAATATATATATTTTCTTGAAATACATTATTTTTGGGACAAAATAAGTTTATATATATTTTCTAAAGTGAGACTTGAAAATATATTATTTTGAAACTAAAAATACAAGAATGCGAGTATACATGTATAAGATACCCCCATCCTTGGGAAGGAAATATAAGTATAAATACTTGAGAAGTATTAGTACAAAATATTGTTTAACAAATTATTCCAAAATTAAATATAATTTAAAGTTAAAATAATCATTATTTTAACAAGAAATTATAACTTGGGATAATATTAAAAGTAATGTAACGTACTAAAAAACGTAAATACTAAGGCAAGGCATGACCCGTTCTTCTAATAGACCCTAGTACATTGTAGGTCGTCGTGTTTGCTGACGAGATTTGAGTTACGAGTACCGAAGACGCAAAACTATGAGTTCATGTCCCCCTTTTCTTAAACTGTTTTGTTTATTTACTTCAGGGGTGAAATACATGTTACAAAAGGATTACATACAAATACAATTGGTATGGTTAGCCTAGGAAAGAACCATAGATCATGCGAATGGGTAGGCGGATACTTGAGACCATTAATCCTCGTATAAGGACCGAGGGGCATGAGTGATAGATCTATATGGGTGTAGCGAGCCCACACCCATGAGGACAAGGGTGGCCCATAGGGTGACTATGTCTTCCAACCGGAAGCCCGATACAAATTTGCTAGGTTTGAGTCTTCCTACACCGTCACACATATCAGTGGCCTTGCAAACCATTGGTGATCTTTTCCTTGATTGCTTTCATACCGGGATTTACAAACATACATACAAGTACTGTTTTCAAAGGTTTTTACATATACGAAACACATGAACTCGCTCAACTTTTGTTGATGTTTTCAAATTACATGTATTTCAGGGAACTAAGTGGATATGGCAGGTGTTTGCATGTTTTCAAGCTGCGTCATGAATAAAGGATGTCATCCGTGGTCGTAGGGTTTAGGAGATGTATCTTATTCCTAGACGGGATACATGTTTCTAAACTCGGTTTCATTTAAGGTCTTTTGTTGTGTCTGTGTGAACTTATTTAAACATGTTGTGCTTGTAACTTAAAATTTGGTGTCTACGTTTCAGACATATATGTTGTGGTATTTTTAAACTAAATTTTATGGATGAACATCTTATGGTTTTTATCATATAGCGTTGTTATGGTTGAATGACATGCTATTAAGAAAGTCACACCAATAATCACGCTTCCGTAATAGTCAGGGTGTGACAGCTTGGTATCAGAGCTTCGATCGTAGCGAACTAGGATTCTTTCTCGAGTCTAGACTACGATCTCTAGGGCTCTCATGAAAATGTTTTCAAACATGTTTTCATTGCATACCCAAAACGTCCAGATCCAGGGAACAAAGATTTTTACAAACGAAAGGCACAAAACACATTTCAAGGTTATGTTTATGGTTCAGTCTAAGAGACTTGGTGTGACAACTCGAGTTTCTGACTTTCACTTTCGCATTAAATGCGCGTTGACTTTGACTGTGTAGTTGTTTGGATTGTGGAATTGAAATTGTACGCGTTGTGTTTTAATGAAACGTATTGTCGTTTTGCCTATATGTGATTACTTGCTGTGGTAGAAAATAATATTAGAATTATTATTAAAACACTTAGTCTAAATCACGAAGCATGACACACAGTTCGAAGGATCTCGAAACATATCCTTCGATTCGAAGGATCAACTTTCGGTTCGAAGGATCTCGAAACATATCCTTCGACCAAGGATTCTATCCTTCGACATCTTTCGGCCCAGTCTTTCTAATGGGCTTGGCCCATTCCTGTGATACGTTTAAATACGTGAATGCATGTGAGTCGACGGTTAGTTTCAAAAACCCTAGTTCCATTGTGTGTGTGTGTGACGGCATATAGCAGACCTACTCTCTGTTCGAAGGATTTCATTCCGTAATCCAGATTTCCGGTTAGTGTGTGATGTTGTTTATGATGCTTTGATTTCATGATTAATAAATTGTCTTACAATATATTGTTAGTATGTTAATCGGATCTGTTTTGATGATGTTCAATGATAATGTTTTGTGGATCGGCTATGATAACCGGATATGTATGTTAGTATTGCAATATGTTGTTAGAACCGGACATTATTTGCACGATGATTGGATAATATACGAATTGAATTGTCATGGTTGTTAAGATGTTTATTTTAATCAGGTTTATAATCGGCCGTATATTGTAATCAGACATGTTTATGTAATCGGCACCTATGTGTAAATTGGATAGTTTGAATGATCTTGTTATTCAGATTAGGGTTCTTGATAAACATGGGAATCATGCTTGTTTGATCTTGTTGATGTTAGCTGATTTGTGAAATTGTGTTAATTGATAATCGGATAAACTTGGAAACTTGGTGTAAACGTAACTGTTATTTGTCGAAGGATATTAGTTATTCGAAACATAGTGAGACCGAAAGATACATGTCCTTCGAACCATAGTAGTGTTGACCGAAGGATAGCTTTGACCGAACCATAGTAGTGTTGACCGAAGGATAGCATTGACCGAAAGATGACATTGGTTCGAAACATAACATTCGGTCCGAATGATAACTGTGATAACTGTTTGTCGAAAGATCACTATGTGTCGAAAGATAACAGCTGGATCGAAAGATATTAGGGATTATGAACATACTTTGAATGATGGAGTATATGCTTGATTTATTTGGCATGCTATGCTTGGTGATAAATGTTAACATTTGTATCCGTGCACACCAGCTGATGATTTAATGTGAAATAATACGTGTTGTGCCGATATGCAAACTGACTGTTATGTGAACATTAAATTGCATGCGTATCATTGTGAACATGAACTGATTTGTTATACGTGCATACAATAGGACTTGATTAATTACTTGTGAGTGCATAACCTAGCATACCGAGCAAACCAAGGTGAGTTCACACTCTTACCAAGGCATGGGATTCCCGGGGTGTTGGGAATGGGATTGAAAGGATAAGTTTGAATAGATATACTACTGACACTATGACTGGACTACCACATTACTATCCTCGGATGTGAAGGATACTTATACTGATCACTATCCTCGGATGGGAAGGATACCTATACTGATCACTATCCTCGGTTGTGAAGGATACATACACTGATCACTATCCTCGGATGTGCAGGATACTTTACTTATATTGATCACTATCCTCGGTTGTGAAGGATACCTATAGTTACGAGTAGTCTAGTGGTTATACAACGTGGAACACCACCACCAATAGAACATACCATCGGCCCAGTAGAGCCACCTGTTACAAACGAACTTACTACTACGCGTTTACTTTCTGTGAACTCGCTCAACTAGTTTGTTGATCATTCTGTTACATGCCTTGCAGATCGTTAGGTACTTGGAGCTTGCACTGGAGAAGCGGGTCGTTGTGGACAAGGATCGTGGCTTTTCTGTTGAACTATTATGACACTTAAAATTGTTAACTACTACTGGATTATTTACTATGCTTCCGCTACATTTTGAAACTATGGTTTTGTTTGAACACCCTTCGTGTTGAATGGATGGTTTACTTTTATTTTACTTGATATTAATTGCATGTTCAATATGATTGGTGGCTTGATCCTGGTCAGTCACGCTCCCAAGCGGTGATACTCCGCGTGTGGATTTTGGGGGTGTGACAGATTGGTATCAGAGCCATTGGTTATAGAGAACTTGGTTTTGATATGGAAAAACGTTTTTATTAAAACCAGACTATAACCAGAACAGTGCTCTCAACGATCCACAACGACGCTTCGCTCCACGTGCAAGACTCGACATCCTAGGTAATAAGGTTTATGTTTATTGCCTACATGCTAGAACTACATAGAACTTTGCTCGTAGTATGCTTACATTACCTTGCTCACAACTTGTCATTGCATGAGAATACTTATGTGCTTACACTCTTCTGTCATCGCACTATTCGCGAACCTTTCTCACTTATGTTGCCTTTGATGTGAAGATCAATGGCCGCACGAATTACCATGACTCAAGCCCAGTTGGAGGCTCTCGTTGCTGCGGCAGTTGCAGCCGCCCAAGCAGGTAGTATACCCTGCAGTATAGACACTAGGATCTTTAGATCCTACATTAATTCTCGTACTTAACTTTGCCCTATTCGTACACAATAGGTCAACCCGCTCAGCAACAACCTGGGTGCACCTTCAAGAATTTCATGGAATGTCGTCCTAGTTCGTTCAGTGGCACGGAGGGAGCAGTTGGACTCCTCCACTGGTTTGAAAAGCTCGAGTCGGTTTTCGAAATGTGTGAATGCCCTGAGGCTCGCAGGGTGAAGTTCGCCACTGGCACACTTGAAGGGATTGCGCTCACCTGGTGGAACGCACAAGTGCAGATCTTAGGGTTGGCAGCTGCTAACGCCACACCCTGGAATGATTTCAAGGAACTGATCAAGAGGGAATACTGCACTAGAGAAGACATTCACAAGTTGGAGGACGAGTTGTATAACTTGAAAATGGTTGGTTCGGAAATCGAAGCTTACACCAAGAGATCAAATGAGTTGGCTGTGTTATGTCCAACCATGGTGGACCCTCCATACAAGCGAATTGAGTTGTACCTCAAAGGTTTGGCACCAGAAATACAGAGCCACGTTACCTCGGCTAACCTCAACAACATCCAGGAAATCCAGCGTCTCGCTCATCGCATCACCGATCAGGCAGTGGATCAGAATAAACTGCCTAAGCGTATCAGTGCTACTGCTACCGCTACTGCTTCTACTACACATGCTACTCCCAGTGAAAGTAAGAGAAAATGGGATGGGGATTCTAGCAAGGGATCAGCTTCAGTGCAGTCGCAAGCTCAACAGCGAAAGACAGACAGTTACCAGAGTCCAAGTCAGCACTCCTCAGGCAGCCACAGACAGGGAGGGTATCGAGGAAACCTTCCAAAGTGTAACACCTGCAACAAACATCACAGTGGCCAGTGTAATAAGGTTCGTTGTCAAAGATGCCTCAAGATGGGTCACGAGGCTAAAGATTGTAGAAGCGCTCGTCCTGCAAACCAGAATCATCAGCAACCTCAAGCACAGCAGAATCAGCAGCAGGGTAACAAAGGGTGTTTTCAGTGCGGTGCAGAAGGTCACTTCAAAAGGCATTGCCCTCAGCTGAACAGAAACCAGAACGACAACAACCGTAACAACAATCAGGGTAATGGTAACAACAACAACGGGGGAAACAACAACAACAACGGCAATGAAGCTCGTGGTCGTGCTTTTGTGTTGGGTCGAGGAGATGCAGTGAATGATCCCAATGTGGTTATGGGTAAGTTTCTTCTCGACGATATTTATGTTACTGTCTTATTTGATTCGGGTGCTGATACAAGCTATATGTCATTGAAAATGAGTAAATTATTAAAACGTACACCAACACCCCTAGACACCAAACACGTCGTAGAACTAGCCAATGGTAAAAGTGTAGAAGCCGCACAGGTAGTCAAGGGTTGCAGTATTGTTCTAGCGGGTCAGACTTTCTCGATTGATCTCATACCCATAGTTTTGGGTAGTTTCGACGTCGTCATCGGTATGGATTGGTTATCCCAACATCACGCGGAGATCTTATGCAAAGAAAAAGTTATTCGTATTCCTCGCTCCAGTCAAGAACCTCTCGAAGTACAAGGTGACAAGAGTGGTGCTGTGGTTGGCATCATCTCATTCTTAAAGGCGCAGAAATGTTTACGAAAGGGACATACTGCCATTCTGGCACTTGTCACTGACGCATCAGCAAAGGAAAAGAGGCTGGAGGATATACCAGTTGTGCGTGATTTTCCTCAAGTGTTTCCTGAAGATTTACCTGGTTTACCTCCTCATCGTCAAGTCGAGTTTCAGATTGAGTTAGCTCCTGGAGCAGCACCAATAGCCCGCGCACCGTATCGTTTAGCTCCAACCGAACTGGAAGAACTGTCGAAGCAGCTACAAGAGCTCTCGGAAAAGGGCTTTATTCGTCCAAGCTCTTCGCCTTGGGGAGCTCCAGTGTTATTTGTGAAGAAGAAAGACGGTACGTTCAGAATGTGCATCGACTACTGCGAACTCAATAAGGTGACGGTGAAGAACCGTTATCCTCTTCCGCGCATAGATGACCTATTCGACCAGTTGCAAGGGTCGTGTTACTATTCCAAGATTGATTTAAGGTCAGGGTATCATCAGCTGAGAGTCCGGGATGAGGACGTCTCCAAAACCGCTTTCAGAACTCGCTACGGTCATTACGAGTTTCTTGTCATGCCATTCGGGCTTACGAACGCGCCTGCAGTCTTCATGGACCTTATGAACAGGGTGTGCAAACCCTATCTCGACAAGTTCGTCATTGTTTTCATCGACGACATCTTGATCTACTCCAAGAGTCAGGAGGAGCACGAACAGCACTTACGTCTTATCTTGGAACTTCTTCGAAAAGAGCAATTGTACGCAAAGTTTTCAAAATGCGACTTCTGGCTTCGTGAAGTCCACTTCTTAGGCCATGTGGTGAACAAGGATGGGATTCATGTCGATCCATCCAAGGTTGATTCGATCAGAAACTGGCCAGCACCACGTACACCGACAGAAATACGCCAATTCTTGGGTTTGGCGGGATACTACAGGCGATTTATTAAAGACTTCTCAAAGATCGCGCAACCACTTACTATGCTAACACAGAAAGGTGTCGTTTACAGATGGGGTAATACGCAAGAGACCGCTTTTCAGTACTTAAAGGATAGGCTTTGCAGCGCACCTATTCTTTCATTGCCAGAGGGCACGGATGACTTCGTGGTTTATTGTGACGCATCGATACAGGGGCTTGGTTGTGTATTGATGCAGCGGGATAAAGTTATTGCCTACGCCTCTCGACAACTCAAGGTTCATGAACGGAACTACACGACGCACGATTTAGAGCTGGGAGCTGTTGTTTTTGCGCTTAAGATATGGCGACACTACCTGTACGGTACCAAGTGCACGATTTACACCGATCACAGGAGTCTCGAGCATATTCTTAAGCAAAAGGATTTGAATATGCGTCAACGGAGATGGGTTGAACTTCTGAACGACTACGAATGCGCCATCAAGTATCATCCAGGCAAGGCCAATGTTGTGGCTGATGCCCTCAGTCGGAAAGACACTCTACCTAAGCGCGTGCGAGCGCTACAGCTTACTATTCAGTCCAGTCTTCCTGCACAGATACGAGCTGCTCAGTTAGAAGCACTGAAACCCGAAAACGTCAAAGCTGAAGCCTTACGCGGCTCAAGGCAACGCATGGAACAAAAGGAAGACGGCGCCTACTATGTAACGGGGCGTATTTGGGTCCCACTTTATGGCGGTTTACGCGAACTTGTAATGGATGAAGCTCACAAGTCTCGCTATTCGGTACATCCAGGGTCGGATAAAATGTACCACGACATCAGCACTACTTATTGGTGGCCTAGTATGAAGGCTCACATCGCTACGTACGTTGGAAAATGCTTAACCTGTGCGAGAGTCAAGGTTGAATATCAGAAACCATCTGGTCTACTTCAGCAGCCTAAGATACCGCAATGGAAATGGGAAGAAATTTCCATGGATTTTGTTACAGGCCTACCTAGATCCCAGCGTGGAAATGACACTATTTGGGTGATCGTTGATCGACTCACCAAGTCTGCACACTTCCTGCCGATTAAGGAAACGGACAAGTTCTCCACTCTCGCAGACGTCTATCTTAAAGAAGTTGTTTCGAGGCACGGAGTGCCCACCTCTATTATTTCGGATCGCGATGCACGATTCACATCAGAGCTATGGCAAGCAATGCATAAATCCTTCGGCTCACGATTAGACATGAGCACAGCATATCATCCTCAGACGGATGGGCAGTCTGAGCGAACTATCCAAACTCTTGAAGACATGCTTCGAGCGTGTGTCATTGATTTCGGCAACGGCTGGGAGAAGCACCTCCCTTTAGTGGAGTTTTCATACAATAACAGCTATCATACCAGCATTCAAGCCGCTCCATTCGAGGCATTGTACGGACGTAAATGCCGGTCACCTCTCTGTTGGGCAGAGGTGGGGGATAGTCAAGTTACGGGTCCAGAGATTGTAGTGGACGCCACAGAAAAGATTGCGCAGATACGACAACGCATGGCGGCAGCACGCGACCGTCAGAAAGCCTACGCGGACAAGCGTAGAAAACCACTGGAATTTGAGGTCGGGGACCGGGTTTTATTGAAAGTTTCACCCTGGAAGGGTGTGGTTCGATTTGGTAAACGAGGCAAACTGAATCCGCGGTACGTCGGACCATTCGAAATCTTAGAAAAGATTGGCAAAGTAGCCTACAGATTAAACCTACCTCCTGAACTCGGTGCAGTTCACAATGTATTTCACGTGTCGAATCTGAAGAAATGCCTATCAGATGAGACCCTTATAGTTCCTTTTAAGGAACTCACTATCGACGAGCGGTTGCAGTTCGTCGAGGAACCAGTTGAAATCACGGACCGGGATGTTAAGGTCCTCAAACACAAGAGAATCCCTCTTGTTCGAGTTCGTTGGAACTCCCAGCGTGGCCCAGAGTATACCTGGGAACGCGAAGACCAGATGAAAGAAAAGTACCCCAAGCTATTCGAAACCAATGCATCCACTTCTGAGGCTGAAGCTACTACTACTGAATTTCGGGACGAAATTCCCAATCAACGGGGGGATGATGTGACACCCCAGGAAAACCAGTGAACGATGTAACTTACCTAGCTTCCTCAGTGAGTGCGTACCAAATTTCGGGACGAAATTTCTTTTAAGTTGGGGATAATGTGACAACTCGAGTTTCTGACTTTCACTTTCGCATTAAATGCGCGTTGACTTTGACTGTGTAGTTGTTTGGATTGTGGAATTGAAATTGTACGCGTTGTGTTTTAATGAAACGTATTGTCGTTTTGCCTATATGTGATTACTTGCTGTGGTAGAAAATAATATTAGAATTATTATTAAAACACTTAGTCTAAATCACGAAGCATGACACACAGTTCGAAGGATCTCGAAACATATCCTTCGATTCGAAGGATCAACTTTCGGTTCGAAGGATCTCGAAACATATCCTTCGACCAAGGATTCTATCCTTCGACATCTTTCGGCCCAGTCTTTCTAATGGGCTTGGCCCATTCCTGTGATACGTTTAAATACGTGAATGCATGTGAGTCGACGGTTAGTTTCAAAAACCCTAGTTCCATTGTGTGTGTGTGTGACGGCATATAGCAGACCTACTCTCTGTTCGAAGGATTTCATTCCGTAATCCAGATTTCCGGTTAGTGTGTGATGTTGTTTATGATGCTTTGATTTCATGATTAATAAATTGTCTTACAATATATTGTTAGTATGTTAATCGGATCTGTTTTGATGATGTTCAATGATAATGTTTTGTGGATCGGCTATGATAACCGGATATGTATGTTAGTATTGCAATATGTTGTTAGAACCGGACATTATTTGCACGATGATTGGATAATATACGAATTGAATTGTCATGGTTGTTAAGATGTTTATTTTAATCAGGTTTATAATCGGCCGTATATTGTAATCGGACATGTTTATGTAATCGGCACCTATGTGTAAATTGGATAGTTTGAATGATCTTGTTATTCAGATTAGGGTTCTTGATAAACATGGGAATCATGCTTGTTTGATCTTGTTGATGTTAGCTGATTTGTGAAATTGTGTTAATTGATAATCGGATAAACTTGGAAACTTGGTGTAAACGTAACTGTTATTTGTCGAAGGATATTAGTTATTCGAAACATAGTGAGACCGAAAGATACATGTCCTTCGAACCATAGTAGTGTTGACCGAAGGATAGCTTTGACCGAACCATAGTAGTGTTGACCGAAGGATAGCATTGACCGAAAGATGACATTGGTTCGAAACATAACATTCGGTCCGAATGATAACTGTGATAACTGTTTGTCGAAAGATCACTATGTGTCGAAAGATAACAGCTGGATCGAAAGATATTAGGGATTATGAACATACTTTGAATGATGGAGTATATGCTTGATTTATTTGGCATGCTATGCTTGGTGATAAATGTTAACATTTGTATCCGTGCACACCAGCTGATGATTTAATGTGAAATAATACGTGTTGTGCCGATATGCAAACTGACTGTTATGTGAACATTAAATTGCATGCGTATCATTGTGAACATGAACTGATTTGTTATACGTGCATACAATAGGACTTGATTAATTACTTGTGAGTGCATAACCTAGCATACCGAGCAAACCAAGGTGAGTTCACACTCTTACCAAGGCATGGGATTCCCGGGGTGTTGGGAATGGGATTGAAAGGATAAGTTTGAATAGATATACTACTGACACTATGACTGGACTACCACATTACTATCCTCGGATGTGAAGGATACTTATACTGATCACTATCCTCGGATGGGAAGGATACCTATACTGATCACTATCCTCGGTTGTGAAGGATACATACACTGATCACTATCCTCGGATGTGCAGGATACTTTACTTATATTGATCACTATCCTCGGTTGTGAAGGATACCTATAGTTACGAGTAGTCTAGTGGTTATACAACGTGGAACACCACCACCAATAGAACATACCATCGGCCCAGTAGAGCCACCTGTTACAAACGAACTTACTACTACGCATTTACTTTCTGTGAACTCGCTCAACTAGTTTGTTGATCATTCTGTTACATGCCTTGCAGATCGTTAGGTACTTGGAGCTTGCACTGGAGAAGCGGGTCGTTGTGGACAAGGATCGTGGCTTTTCTGTTGAACTATTATGACACTTAAAATTGTTAACTACTACTGGATTATTTACTATGCTTCCGCTACATTTTGAAACTATGGTTTTGTTTGAACACCCTTCGTGTTGAATGGATGGTTTACTTTTATTTTACTTGATATTAATTGCATGTTCAATATGATTGGTGGCTTGATCCTGGTCAGTCACGCTCCCAAGCGGTGATACTCCGCGTGTGGATTTTGGGGGTGTGACACTTGGGAAGCTTAGTCTAAGAGACTGGGGAAGTTTAGTCTGAGAGACTGGGTAGTTCAGTTTGGGAAACTGGGAAGGTTTAGTCTGAGAGGCTAGGTAATTCAGTTTGAGAGGCTAGGTGGGATAGTCTGGGAAGACTAGGATGAATACATACTTACATTGTTAACGCTTACATGCTTATTTGATGATTGTTGATATATGTGCATATGTTGTGATTGTTTTGTTACAGACACCATGTCCTCATCTGAGAGTGAGCTGTCAGATACCGTAGACCCTATGGCCATAGTCTCGGACGACAAGATTGTCCCAGACCCTGAGGTTTTCACTTCCGACACTGAGAGTAGCGATGATGATGACTTTCAGCCTTTTGCTTTACCAGATTTTGGCGATGATATACCGCTAGCTGATGGTCTACCTGACGGGGGTCCATTTTTTGTTCCAATCCCCCCTCCTTTACCCCTTGCTGCATTTCCTCTCGAGGATTTGCCTTTGGATTCTTTGTCTGACGATGATATCGATCTTTTTATTGAGGGTCTCCCTGAGGAGGCCCAGGGTGATGGAGTTCCAGTCGACGATGTCATTGCTGTTCCACTTATTGAGATTCCGATCATCGAGATTTTGTCTGATCATTCTGGTCCTTATTCATTCGGGTCTGTGTCATCTACTACTTTGGACGCACTGGGATTACAACGTTTTCCCACCGATTCTAATTCTGACACGGCTATGTCTGCCGCACCTGTTCCTCCACATGTCTTTGAGTTTGATGATGAGTTTGATCCTGACATTGATCCTGAGCATGAGATAGAATTCGTTCCTGATGTTCAGCTCTTTGATGTACCCACTGATCTTTTGATAGCCCCAGCTGACCCTGAGCCTATGATTGCACCCGAGCCTATACCTGCTCACGATCCTTTGCCTGAGCATGACCCTGTACCTATTGGCATACCAGTTGTTGCACCACCTGTACCTTACCCGATCCCTGCACCTATTGACCATGCTCCTTTTGCTACCCAGATAGATCCCCGTTATACATTCACCCCCAATGGGTAGATAGAGGAAGATGATGACTTGCCTCCTTTCGTTAGGCCTGTTACTACCCCACCTGCACCCACCCATGCACCCGTTGATATCGCCCCGTTCCTCCCACATGTGTCTGACATACACCTCACCGATCTGTCGTTCACATTCTTACAGGATATCCCTCCACCCCATCTAGGGGAAGGTCCATCGAGTCAGCAGCCCAGTCATATTCCTCCTGTGTCAGCAGCTTTTCCTTTCATGCCACAGTTTTCACATACAGCTCCTTATGCTTCTGCACCATCGAGCGAGCCACTGATTTGTTTTCCGCCCAACACGATGCCTGTTTCTGATCCATACCATCCTTCACATTACACTGGTTACTTGAGGGATGATCTGCTTTTGTTGTTACAGCTCCAGCAGGAGTTGTTGTGCTGTAGAGTCATGGAGTTAGAGAGGATTCCACGTCCTCCACCTTGTCCTTGTCACTCACCGTTCGCGACTCCACCCGCCCCTCTTCTGCCATAACCAGATTTTGACGTTCTTTTTCTTACTTTGGAGCAGCATATTAGTTACCTGCTGTGTATCGTTCATGCTCTTGAGGAGGAGTTAGCGCATGTGCGCAGTTTGCTTTTCGTTCCTCCACCTCCTCCTCCACCATCAGCATAGCAGGTTTTTGGTTTTATGCAGGTAGCATACGTTTGGTGAGAGTGTAGCTATTGAGCCCAGATTGCACAGCCTTTTGAAGACTACATGTTGACTTTTGACTGTTGTAGTTTGATAGACGATTTGGACAAGGGTGATGTGACCCTGTAGTCCCTTTTGATGTATGTTACATTATAGAACATGTAAACTGTATTTGTGGTCATTGATATATGAAAGCTCAATCGCAACATTCTCATTACATGCCTTGTTGAATTACTTGTTTACGTTATGATTGGGATGTTATGTGTTTACTTGCGTTGATAAATATTATTACGTGTGCATGCCATGTACTTACTATACTTATTACGACCTGACCAACGCAATCTTCTTATAGAAGATTCCTCCACGAAGAGAAACTTGATTGCCCACAACAGAGGCTGAGTTACAAGAACGGATTTCACAAGCAATAGCACAACACGAGGCCCTGCGCTCTGAACATAGCGGGGGTACCTCTGGAAACAACCCACCTCATGGTAATGTTTATGTCACTAAAGACACATTACGTTACATTTGGATATTCCAAGTGCGTTCGCTAATGCTTGCTATGAATGATGTTGCTTGTACAGGCTGTACCTATAAGCAGTTCTTAGACTGTAAGCCTCTGAATTTCGACGGCACCGGGGGTGCTGTAGCTTTTGTCAGATGGACGGAGAAGACTGAATCTGTGATAAGAATGAGCAAATGTGCGTCGGAGCACCAGGTCACCTACATCTTGGGATTGTTCTTAGACGGAGCGTTATCCTGGTGGAATCTCCAAGTCCAGACCTTGGGAGAAGAGGCTGCTTATTCCATGTCATGGGACGAGATGAAGGAACTCATGCGAAAGAAGTACTGTTCCAGGGCTGAAATCCAAAAGTTAGCAACTGATTTCTGGAACCTCAAGATGGATGGTCCGAAGATTTCTGAATATGTGCAGAGATTTCACGACTTGTCTCGCGTCGTTCCTTATATGGTTGATCCGGAATTCAAGCGCGTTGAGCGTTTTATTTGGGGATTGGCACCTCAAATCATGAGTATGGTGACAACGTCAAAGCCTACCATGATCACCGAGGCGATTGATCTAAGTGTGGTGTTAACTGAAGAGGCAATCAGGTTGACAAGTATTCAATCTCTGACCAAAAGAAGAAGGAGACTCACGTTGAGTCGTCCGGTGAGAACAAAAGGAAGTTCTCAAATTTTTAAGAAAGGTACCAGCAATGCTAACAAGAAGGAAGAAGCAAACGCACCAGCCAAGGTCAAAACTGGTGCTGAAAACAAAGGAAAAGGGTATATGGGCACCTTGCCCAAATGCGATGCGTGTCAGTTGCATCACAATGGACGCTGTTGAGCTGGAAAATGCGAGTCTTGTGGGAAGGTTGGTCATTCGAAGGAGACGTGCTAGGTTGGTACTGGTCGTGGTGGCCAGAGAGGTTATGGTAATGGAAACAATAACCGTGGTGGTAATGGGTATAGAAACCGCCCTCAAGGAGGAAATGACGGTAATGGTAATCGTGGTAATTTTGGGAATCAAGTTGGTAGTGGAAGTCGTGGAGCAAACAACAGTCCGGATGGTAACGGAAATGGAAATGGTCGGGGACCAGGTTGTTTTAACTGTGGAGATGTGGGGCATTTCAAGAGAGAATGCCCAAAGCTCAATCAAGCTCAAGGAAGGGTTTTCAACATCGGAGCTAGGGAAGCTCGCCAAGATCCGAACGTAGTTACTGGTATGCTCCCTATCAACCAACGCTTTGCATCTGTACTGTTTAATACTGGTGCCGATTATAGTTTTGTATCCCTAGAATTTAAGAATATTCTTGGGTTGGTAGTTAGTAAGCTAGATATTCCGTACTCGATAGAACTAGCTAATGGAAAGCTAGTAGAAGCGAATGAAGTCATTAGAGGTTGCGTGATAGAACTGGGAGAGCATGAGTTTACGATTGATCTTCTGCCAGTCGAGTTGGGAAGCTTTGACGTGGTAGTCGGAATGGATTGGTTATCAAGCATCCGAGTAGAGATCGTATGTCACGAAAAGATCATTCGCATCCCGATGGCGAATGAAGAGACAATTGTAGTACATGGAGAGAAGCATGATAAGCCCCTAAGGATCAGCAGTTGTTTGAAAGCTCGAAGATGCTTGCAGAAAGGATGTGTTGCCTTCTTGGCACACATTGTGGACAAAGAAGCCGCTGAGCCAAAGTTGGAAGATATCCCAGTTGTTAGAGAATATCCTAAAGTCTTCCCCGAAGACTTTCCAGGATTGCCGCGACAGCGACAAGTCGAATTCCACATTGACTTAGTTCCAGGCGCCGCGCCTGTAGCTAAGGCACCCTATCGACTTGCACCTTCAGAAATGCAGGAGTTGTCGACGCAACTTCAGGAGCTTTTGGATAAGGGATTTATCAGACCAAGCTTCTCGCCTTGGGGAGCTCCAGTTTTGTTTGTTAAGAAGAAGGACGGTAGTTTCCGCATGTGTATCGACTACCGCGAGCTGAACAAGTTGACCATTAATAATCGGTATCCTTTGCCAAGGATTGATGACCTGTTCGATCAACTGCAAGGTTCGAGTTTCTACTCCAAGATCGGTCTTCGATCAGGTTATCATCAGTTGAGAATACAAGAGGAAAGTATTCAAAAGACTGCCTTTAGACTGCCTGGTTATGTCGTTTGGTTTGACAAACGCGCCAGCAGTGTTTATGGATTTGATGAATAGAGTCTGCAAGCCATATCTCGATAAATTTGTGATTGTGTTTATCGACGATATTTTGATTTATTCGAAGAAAAAGGAAGAACATGAGCAACTTCTAAGAGTTATCTTAGAGCTGCTCAAGAAAGAGAAATTATACGCAAAGTTCTCGAAGTGCGAGTTCTGGTTGCGTGAAGTTCAGTTCCTTGGTCACGTGGTTAACGGAGATGGAATTAATTGTGGATCCCACAAAGATCGAGGAGATTAAGAATTGGGAGACTCCGAAAACACCAACTGTCACACCCCCAAAATACCACCTAGGGAAAGTCTCTGCTAGGCGCGTGACGTACCAACAACGAGCCACTAATTACATTGAACCAACCATAATATGTTTAACAAAAATTCCATTCATTAAATAAAAACGTTCATAGAATATAATCCAAGTTAAATAGTGACAGCGGAAGCAAATAACCATTCATTGTTTAAATGTTTCAAAACCTAATATATATGAATTCAGTAAACAAGACGCGTAGCCAAGCACTGCGACCCATGACCACTCCAGCCATCCAGATAGCTAGTTCCCATCCAAAGTACCTAACGACCTGCGAGCATGTAACAAGTGTATCAGACAAAGCTGGCGAGTTCACAATTTAAGAAAACGTTTGTTACCAGTTGTATGTAAAACAGTTCACTGACAATGCAAGTAATATTGTTAATATCTCAATTCCGAACAAGACGGCTCCTGAAAAACATGACTGCCCTTCCCACGTACTCCTATCTAGTACTGGGCCACGACTGGGTCATTAGTTCACATCCGTCCTCTCTAGGAGCGGTGTGAGGGTGCCAAACCTAAGTAGCGCTACCAACTAATACCCGTTACCCTCCAGGTAACATAATAAGGGACTTACAAGATTGATAGGTGAGAATATTAACCAATATACCCGTTTTTACCCAAAAGACTTATCCCTCCACGGGATACCCACTGACTTTCCCCAACCACTGGGACGCATGCTCGAATGTAGTGAACTCACCTTTGATTTGCTCGGTTAGATTAGCTTCTTGTTTTATAGTTGGTCAAACACGCCCTAGCATAGGTACCAGTAACAATCAGTTTCGTAGCACTTAAACACACATTCCTTATACACATTACACATGTGGCACACAAGTATTACATACACCCTCAATCCATTAGTGTACCAGAAATATATATAACATATGGCCAATCATAACAATTACGCACGCACATTAGCTATTCATTGTCATCAAGCAACTGGTATCCCAGTCGTATACAAATTTACATCACCGATTCATATTACACATAAGCTCATTCACTGATTGATACACCACATGACCCATTAACATCACCTGGCCCAATGAGACTTGAGGCCCGTTAATTAGTACCCAACCCAGTACCGATTAATTATTCATTACAGCCCGATAGGGTCCTTAGAATAATGCCCGGCCCAACACGAATCGCATGAACTCATTAGTTTATTTACTTATAACAGCCCAATTTAAATGTCTACATAATCTCAGCCCATATCTAATATTACGAATCCAACTATCAATTATCATAAGTCCTATACATTCTCAAAAACACTCATGTGCATAAATCAAAACTAAGCATCTTATATAACTCTGATTATTATGATTAAACTTGGGAACAAATAAACTCATGCCAATTAACTTATACTTAGCAAGTTACATACCATCATATACCATAACAGTCAACCCATGCATGCACATCGTTTCATAATACATTTTAGACATTCAAACCATATGTTCATAACACAATTACATGATTCACATCAATGAGCTAACAGTGCACGGCCCATTCAGTCGAGAGCCCCTAGTGAGTGTGCGGTTCACATTTAATTGTGCGATCCCAGCCCAACTGTGTGTGTGCCCCCGTGTTATCATGCAGCCCATTAACGTGGTTTAGCCGAATAAAGTGTGCGAGCCCATTACTTCCTGTGCGGCCCATTTACCTCCGGCCCACTCGGGTGTTTGTTTAGTCGCATGGCCTACCCCCTGCCCACTAACAAGCATGCGGCAGGCCCAATCCCTTTGGTTCAACCCACAACCTAAAGCAAGGCCCGAACCCCTCATCTTCCTTTTGTTTCTCGAATGATCAAGCCAGGATTACATTCATATGTTCTACAACCCACACTTCTCTTTTAATCAGTGTCTAGTTCAAACCAGTTAGTTAGGTTTAGAAGTAAAACAACTATCATGCATATCCTATGCCTAATTCAAGCCAGACAGTGTTATATATATCCAACATTGAGTGACCGATTTGTAACTTGGTTCACTAGATTAATTACAATGGATCTAATCAAACTCGTGGCCCTATAATCTAGCCGTTTAACCGCACCCGAGACCTTTATCACATGATCGATATATTGTTTTCAATACGCTAAAGCAGCCCTAGTCATTCTACAAAAACATATAAACACCACCAGCAATTAGTAGACACATATATGTGTACTTAGACGTTCAACGAATCCATGCTCATAACATCACATAACATCGTTCTCGTCATACCAGGAGATAACCTAAACTTACATGTATAATATAAAATAGAGATTATCATAAGCATGGATTTACTAACCGATTACTTGATCCAATATGATGGTGTCTCGAGGGGGAGGTGTATCTACTGCCGTCGTGTTTTAGAGGGGTGTAGGGTTTGCCAAGAGTTGTGAAGTCTTATGCATAATGTACGTAGATAATGGGGAAGGGAGGTGGGCTCGGTTTGGGTTTGGTCCAATAAACAATCACCACATGTGCAGCCCACTTAATGCAATAAATCAAAATCACATGCAACTAGTTAAAAATCACATGCAGCTAGCTATTGATTGGAGCCTAATGTCGGCCCATGTGCTGAACAAATAATTAAGCTTATGTCGGCCCATGTGCTGAATAATTAATAAGTTTATAAATATTAATTTGCGTGAGATATGTTTAGTGATTTAATAATAGTGTTTACCCGATCCATGACTAACAAAGATATCCACAAAGATATCCTAAGTGTATGCGTGTGCCAAGATGTCCACATGCGACCCAAATGTAACGTGTGTGCGGTTTGAAACATAAATTCGATATAGACGGCCCAAAAGCATAATCGGCCCAATCGTCTACCAAGTTTAACATGAGAGGAAACGTTGGAAAGGAATAATGAGAAATTAAGATCACGAACGAACTGGCACAAACCTTGAAAGTCCGGGTTGTCACATCATCCCCAACTTGAAAGAAATTTCGTCCTGAAATTTGACAAGTAATCCAAGACGACCAGATGTTAACTCAGGATAACTGTGGATTTTTCTAAAGGTACCACATAATCCCCAACTTGAAAGGAATTTCGTCCCAAAATTTACCAGTTGCATCATATTTAGATTGATCATTTGGAAGTAAGTGTGGGTACTTGAGCTTCATCTGATCCTCGCGTTTCAATAGATTCTACGACAACCACAACGTGTCGTTAACCTTGAGCTCTTGAAACGGCACAATCAGTGTTTCCTCAGACAAACGCTTCTGTAATCGCGAAACATGACAGACATCATGAATGTTATCCAGCTTAGCAGGTAGCCCAAGTTTGTAGGTTACGTTACCGATTCTTCCCAGACTGTTGAATGGTCCAACATGTCATCAGCTAAGCTTGCCACGCTTCCCAAGTGTTCCACACCCTCCCAGGGTGAGACTTTCAACACGATACAATCGCCTACAGTGATCTTCTAGCGTTTCCCAAGTTTATCAGCTTTCCTGATAGTCATGCATTGTTGTCAAACAATTTCCAATCTAAGCAGTCTTCAATAGTTTCGAGCACGAGTCCTGGATCTGTGATTAGGATGCCACCCATGTTAACCCAACACGGATGCCTTAAACAGAGTTGTCTAAATACCAATACGGTGACTGCTGCAGTAGAACCCAACCAATGGTAAATGTCCTTCTGTCTCTTACTAAAGTCAATCACACATATGCTCGCAGCATGTTTTCGAGTTCCAAAATGGTTCGTTTACTCAGACCACTTATCCTATGGTGATAAGCAATGCTCATGTATAGACGTGATTCGAGGGTGTTGTGTTTTGTCCGCCATAAATCAGGTATAGTTCAAAATTGGAGGTAACAGGTGTTGGCACCTCGTGCCTAAAAGCCGCCTCTCCCAGAGGAACATTCACAAACTGTGACAACTCGTCAATGCCTTTGATTGCAATAAATGCGCTGGTTACGTAAGACAATCAACGACCACCCAGGTGTTATTGTTTCTGTTTCGATGCTTCTGGTTGCTGATACTCCACCTTGACTTTCCCACAAGTCAACATCATTCACATACATTGCCAGGTGGGCCTTCATGCCCGACCACCAGTACAAGTTTTATCGATCCTAATATCTCCTATCGAAACCCATACGACTAGATTATCGAGGCCGGTGTGCTTGCTCAACACAAGTTCCCTAAAGTTGCCGTATAATGAGATCCACATTCGTCCCATGAGGTAGCGAATACCATCTGTCCTGCCAAAGGTTGCTTTTCCATGCCCCGCATGGGTTTAACTTGAGAATCCTTCTCTCTTTAGTTCTCCAGTTTGAATAGAGCGAGTCTGATCAGGTAGATTAGAGTCGATAGTGAGTGGCAAAGCTCGTCCACATTCAGTTTTCACAGTCGTAATCATCCAAAAGTTCCATCCAGCGATGCCATTAACTGATTTAGCTTTTTCGAAACAAGGGTACATAGGAGGCCCTTGTGATCGGTCTAAGTGGTGCATTCGGTACCGTCCAAGTAATGCCTCCAACTTAAATCCAAAGACCACAGTTTCCACCGCAGGTTGTGTGTGTCGTGCCGCTCGCCTTCGTAACTCTATTACGCAAGTCATCACCTTCTCGTGTTGCATCGGTGTGTAACTTGGACTCTGATTAGAACTATCATGGTATACCACCAGATCATCAGTACCCTCGGGTAGAAGTGATGCTCAGTGCGTTATAGGGTTGGGTTTCAAAAGCTGAGAAGACGCCCTCCTATTTTGGTTCCCATGAGTTCACAGCTCCCCGCTGTGCTAAAGAGATTAAGGTTGCGCAATCTTCGAAAATCCTGTGATGAATCTACGATAGTATCCAGTGAAACCAAGAAATCGTTGCATCCCCGAAGGAATCCTTGATGTCGATCAGTTTCTAGCAAAATGGATTCTAGCAAGATCCACGCGTATTCCCACTTCGTTGGTTACATGATCAAATGCATCTTCCGAATCTAGATGTTACACTAAACAAGACTTCGCATGTAATGGCTCCTCCCTCAGGAGCCCTAAAATAAGATACAGATTTTGTCTATGATGTTCCTTCCTCCTGGAAATGATTCAACACGTTGTCAATAAGCATAGTCGATTCATGTGATCCATGCAGCTGCCGGTGTGATGATTAGCCCAGAGGTTTTGGAATACAACGTCGCATTGGCCGCCCTGTGTCTGATATGACGTTGTAGGAACATTCTCCCCTCTGGACTCCCATCCGATGATAGTTCATTCGTTAGTCATTCCCCGAATGGAAGCTTGACCCTCGCACTGGTAGACAGGTTGCCAAAACATGATCAAGGCAAACGATTCTAAACTGTCTCCTTGTTAGGTTCTGGATATTCAGTACACATACGAAAAGGCTTATCTTCACGGGTATAACTGGGGCTCCCCAAAGCGACAAGCTAGATCCGACAAACTCCTGCCTAGTATTTCCTGTAGTTGATTAAACAGTTCTTGCAACCCTCTCGTGCAAGATGGTACAATGTACGAGTATTCAGAGCTGCCTCCATCGTGAGATCAGCTGAGATTCCGACTAACAGTTGTGAAAGTAAACCTGAAAGTTCCTCGAGTAGCACACCAAGGGGAGTCACGAACAATTAGTGGATCCCTGATCCTATTTTCCTTAGCCTGACAATCAGAAACATTTGCTAACACAGCGGGGTAATCCCTCCGTAGACACTTCTGGGACTTCATAGCTGATATGGCGTTAACCCTTGCACCACTCTGTTGTTATTCCCCGGGCCTTCATAACAGCTTTAGAACAAATAACGATTCTCTACACAAAATTTTCTCCTCATAAGGTATGTCTGCGCGACCTCTGAATAACCAATCCACACTAACTACTGCACTGTAACCATCAGGGGTAGTAGAAAGAAGGTCGATGTCGAACACCTATCCCCCAAGGTAGAGTTTGCATCCTGGCGAACATATAAGGCTTCAGTTGACTTGCATCGGCCAACTCCACAACAAGTTCGGTTTCAAGAAGCATTAGGGTGAAACAAAACAGTGACAGGGTGATCAGTTACCAAGAATGGGTAGGCCACCATGTTGTTATAATCCGGGCGTCGCCCACGCCCATCCTAAATGCCCTTCCACGAGTACCACATCCAGTGTTGTTGCTTCTGCTACTAGGACTCCCAAAACTGTCGTTATTCCCTGGGTTGTTGGCATCTTGCCTTAACATCAGCCATTCCTTGTTGAAGCCACCATCATTTCCATGCTGAAAGTCATGATTTGCGAGTACCTTGATGTCATCGTGACTGTTTCTTCTAATGTTGATGCTGGAGACGGAGTCCTGCGGCCTTACACCGACAGGGTCCACCTTTTCACATTATGTGCCACGTCCTAAGGCGCTACTCATTGTGCTGGCAGTTACACATTCTACACCATGGCCGACTCTCATCGTTTATGTCCCGGTTGACTCGTGAGAGTTGACTCTCATAAGTCGTTGTCTAGGGTTTAAGGATTCAGTTGAAGTCAATTTGCTGGTGTTCGCTGCCGGTAATCAGGGTCGTTCTAGTACTAAGGTTGGTAAGGCACTACGCTCATCCTCTTGTCCATCGTTCTTGCATGTTGACTGAGTACTACACGATATGTTTCCAGAGTGTTGTAGAAGTGATCGCACTTCGGGGTCTAAGACGTTTAGTACAGTGAGTTCCAGCAAACAGAAAGGAGTGTGAGAGGTATAGACCAATCATTGGTGTTGCAACATCCAACTCAGGGACGTTCGTACAAGCACCTAACATTCTACACAGTTCGCTGGGCGTTCGGATGAGGGTTCAGGTGATATTCGATAGCATCGAGATTCGCAATGATTCAGAGAGGAATGAAAAGATCACGTTCGAGTAGGAGACAATCACTACTGTGACTCCTATAGATTGTTGTGTTTCACATTGATCAATTAATGCGACGGAACCCCTTTCTCACTTGTTAAGCCTCACTGGGACTCACATGCACCCCACATTATTATTATGTGTGCACCCACAATAATATTGCGATTTGCATGCTCATCTCAGTTCCTCTTAACTCATGTCAAATGGTTCCTCCAACTCGAGTAGCAAACAAAGAGCATCCCAAAATGTGAGTCATGAATGTTTAGGGAAATACCACCCTATCAGTCACATAACACATGCAAGTAATACATGAATTCATACTGTTGTGCTAGACATGCAATCACATGCAATAACATATAAAAGTGTTCACTAGTTATGCAGTACAATGAGTATACGAGAGACGAACCTTGCAATCTGGAGCTGAGTGTCATGGTCGATCTCGGATCCGTTCGGTTATAGTCTGGTTTTATAAAAACGTTTTAAAACCAAGTTCACTATAACCAGTGGCTCTGATACCAAACTGTCACACCCCCAAAATACCACCTAGGGAAAGTCCCTGCTAGGCGCGTGACGTACCAACAACGAGCCACTAATTACATTGAACCAACCATAATATGTTTAACAAAAATTCCATTCATTAAATAAAAACGTTCATAGAATATAATCCAAGTTAAATAGTGACAGCGGAAGCAAATAACCATTCATTGTTTAAATGTTTCAAAACCTAATATATATGAATTCAGTAAACAAGACGCGTAGCTAAGCACTGCGACCCATGACCACTCCAGCCATCCAGATAGCAAGTTCCCATCCAAAGTACCTAACGACCTGCGAGCATGTAACAAGTGTATCAGACAAAGCTGGCGAGTTCACAATTTAAGAAAACGTTTGTTACCAGTTGTATGTAAAACAGTTCACTGACAATGCAAGTAATATTGTTAATATCTCAATTCCGAACAAGACGACTCCTGAAAAACATGACTGCCCTTCCCACGTACTCCTATCTAGTACTGGGCCACGACTGGGTCATTAGTTCACATCCGTCCTCTCTAGGAGCGGTGTGAGGGTGCCAAACCTAAGTAGCGCTACCAACTAATACCCGTTACCCTCCAGGTAACATAATAAGGGACTTACAAGATTGATAGGTGAGAATATTAACCAATATACCTGTTTTTACCCAAAAGACTTATCCCTCCACGGGATACCCACTGACTGTCCCCAACCACTGGGACGCATGCTCGAATGTAGTGAACTCACCTTTGATTTGCTCGGTTAGATTAGCTTCTTGTTTTATAGTTGGTCAAACACGCCCTAGCATAGGTACCAGTAACAATCAGTTTCGTAGCACTTAAACACACATTCCTTATACACATTACACATGTGGCACACAAGTATTACATACACCCTCAATCCATTAGTGTACCAGAAATATATATAACATATGGCCAATCATAACAATTACGCACGCACATTAGCTATTCATTGTCATCAAGCAACTGGTATCCCAGTCGTATACAAATTTACATCACCGATTCATATTACACATAAGCTCATTCATTGATTGATACACCACATGACCCATTAACATCACCTGGCCCAATGAGACTTGAGGCCCGTTAATTAGTACCCAACCCAGTACCGATTAATTATTCATTACAGCCCAATAGGGTCCTTAGAATAATGCCCGGCCCAACACGAATCGCATGAACTCATTAGTTTATTTACTTATAACAGCCCAATTTAAATGTCTACATAATCTCAGCCCATATCTAATATTACGAATCCAACTATCAATTATCATAAGTCCTATACATTCTCAAAAACACTCATGTGCATAAATCAAAACTAAGCATATTATATAACTCTGATTATTATGATTAAACTTGGGAACAAATAAACTCATGCCAATTAACTTATACTTAGCAAGTTACATACCATCATATACCAAAACAGTCAACCCATGCATGCACATCGTTTCATAATACATTTTAGACATTCAAACCATATGTTCATAACACAATTACATGATTCACATCAATGAGCTAACAGTGCACGGCCCATTCAGTCGAGAGCCCCTAGTGAGTGTGCGGTTCACATTTAATTGTGCGATCCCAGCCCAACTGTGTGTGTGCCCCCGTGTTATCATGCAGCCCATTAACGTGGTTTAGCCGAATAAAGTGTGCGAGCCCATTACTTCCTGTGCGGCCCATTTACCTCCGGCCCACTCGGGTGTTTGTTTAGTCGCATGGCCTACCCCCTGCCCACTATAAAGCATGCGGCAGGCCCATTCCCTTTGGTTCAGCCCACAACCTAAAGCAAGGCCCGAACCCCTCATCTTCCTTTTGTTTCTCGAATGATCAAGCCAGGATTACATTCATATGTTCTACAACCCACACTTCTCTTTTAATCAGTGTCTAGTTCAAACCAGTTAGTTAGGTTTAGAAGTAAAACAACTATCATGCATATCCTATGCCTAATTCAAGCCAGACAGTGTTATATATATCCAACATTGAGTGACCGATTTGTAACTTGGTTCACTAGATTAATTACAATGGATCTAATCAAACTCGTGGCCCTATAATCTAGCCGTTTAACCGCACCCGAGACCTTTATCACATGATCGATATATTGTTTTCAATACGCTAAAGCAGCCCTAGTCATTCTACAAAAACATATAAACACCACCAACAATTAGTAGACACATATATGTGTACTTAGACGTTCAACGAATCCATGCTCATAACATCACATAACATCGTTCTCGTCATACCAGGAGATAACCTAAACTTACATGTATAATATAAAATAGAGATTATCATAAGCATGGATTTACTAACCGATTACTTGATCCAATATGATGGTGTCTCGAGGGGGAGGTGTATCTACTGCCGTCGTGTTTTAGAGGGGTGTAGGGTTTGCCAAGAGTTGTGAAGTCTTATGCATAATGTACGTAGATAATGGGGAAGGGAGGTGGGCTCGGTTTGGGTTTGGTCCAATAAACAATCACCACATGTGCAGCCCACTTAATGCAATAAATCAAAATCACATGCAACTAGTTAAAAATCACATGCAGCTAGCTATTGATTGGAGCCTAATGTCGGCCCATGTGCTGAACAAATAATTAAGCTTATGTCGGCCCATGTGCTGAATAATTAATAAGTTTATAAATATTAATTTGCGTGAGATATGTTTAGTGATTTAATAATAGTGTTTACCCGATCCATGACTAACAAAGATATCCACAAAGATATCCTAAGTGTATGCGTGTGCCAAGATGTCCACATGCGACCCAAATGTAACGTGTGTGCGGTTTGAAACATAAATTCGATATAGACGGCCCAAAAGCATAATCGGCCCAATCGTCTACCAAGTTTAACATGAGAGGAAACGTTGGAAAGGAATAATGAGAAATTAAGATCACGAACGAACTGGCACAAACCTTGAAAGTCCGGGTTGTCACACCAACCGAGATCCGTCAATTCCTAGGTTTGGCAGGGTGCAGATTTATTGAGGATTTTTCGAAAATCGCTCAACCTTTGACCTCCTTCACTCAAAGGGACAAGAAGTACGAATGGGGAGATAAACAAGAAGAAGCCTTTCAGTTGCTGAAAAATAAGCTTTGCGATGCACCGATTTTATCCCTACCCAAAGGCACTAATGACATTGTGGTATATTGCGATGCCTCGCGTCAAGGTTTAGGCTGCGTGCTGATGCAGCGACAGAAGGTTATAACCTATGCTTCGCGCCAGTTGAAGGTTCATGAGAAGAACTACACCACGCATGATTTGGAATTAGGCGCTGTGGTGTTTGCTTTGAAGATCTGGCGACATTATTTGTTGGCACCCGATGCACGATCTTTACAGATCACAAGAGCTTACAACATATATTCAATCAGAAAGAGCTTAATATGAGACAACATCGATGGGTGGGGCTGTTAAATGATTATGATTGTGAGATCAAGTATCACCCAGGGAAGGCAAATGTTGTAGCAGACGCCTTGATTCGGAAAGAAAGGATAAAGCCCATAAAGGTTAGGGCTTTGGAAATGATTATTCAAACGGACCTCTCATTGCACATTCGTGCAGCGCAGAGAGAAGCTCTTAAAAAGGGGAACCTTGTGAACGAATATCTCCGTGGGATGGAGAAACAGTTAGTACCCAATGAGGAAGGAACATTGTGTTTCATGGGAAGAATTTGGGTACCCCTCTTTGGTGGTCTCAGAGAAGTAATTTTTGATGAAGCTCACAAGTCAAGGTACTCGATCCATCCAGGATCGGATAAGATGCACCAAGATTTAAAGGATTTATATTGGTGGCCAAGATTAAAAGGTGATGTTGCAACGTATGTTGGTAAATGTCTGACTTGTGCCAAGGTAAAGGCCGAATATCAGAAGCCTTCAGGTCTTCTGCAACAACCTGAAATACCCATGTGAAAATGGGAGCAAATTTCAATGGATTTTATAACGAAGTTACCAAAGACACCCATAGGTCATGATACGATTTGGGTAATCGTAGACCGTCTGACGAAATCTGCTCACTTTTTGCCGATCAAGGAAAAAGACAACACTAGCAAGCTTGCTGACAGATAGTTGCACGACATAGAGTGCCTCTCTCTATTATCTCTGATAGAGACGGAAGATTTTTGTCAAGGATTTGGCAATCCTTCCAAAAAGTCTTTGGTTCTTAGTTGAATCTGAGTACTGCATTCCACCCACAGACAGACGGCCAGAGTGAACGAACGACTCAAACGCTAGAAGATATGTTGCGAGCTTGCGTAATGGATTTGGGTGGCAGTTGGGACACTCACCTACCTTTGGTAGAGTTCTCATATAACAACAGTTACCATGCGAGCATACAAGCTGCACTGTTTGAAGCTCTCTATGGACGCAAGTGTCGATCACCATTATGCTGGGCAGACGCGGGTGATAGACAGCTTGTTGGCCCCGAATTAGTTCAAGAGACGACAGATAAGATTATTCAGATCCGAGAGCGCATCAAGGCGGCTCGTGATCGACAAAAGAGCTATGCGGACCAAAGGAGGAAACCTTTGGAGTTTCAAGTGGGAGATATGGTTTTGTTAAAGGTCTCACCCTGGAAGGGTGTAGCACGCTTTGGGAAGCGTGGGAAGTTGAACCCAAGATATATTGGACCGTTCAAAATCCTAGAGAGGATTGGTCTTGAAGCTTACAAGTTGGATCTACCCGCAGAACTGAATGGCGTGCATGATACTTTTCATTTATCTAATCTGAAAAAAGAGTCCAACTCAAGAAACAGTTGTCATTCCTGTCAATGAAGTCTAGATTGACGACACACTCCACTTTACTGAAGAACCTGTTGAGGTTACTGACTGGAATGTTAACTGATGGGATTTTAACATGTTTATCAAAGCAATTTCATCCATATGAAATAAAAACGCAGCGGAAATAATGTTTAAAACATGTTACTTTTATAAGATATAAAACCATTTTAATGCAAAATCCCAAAACCCGGATCCATATATGAAGATGCATACTATCAAACATAACCATAGGGTGTTTAGAAAAACTACCTTCTTGGAGTAATAGGATGATGAAAGGGATGATGATTCTTGAAATGGTTGTCCACAAGAGTAGAAGACCTCAAGCTTGTATACCCCAAGCTTCCAACAAACACCACAAGATTAGCTAGGATTTAACACACTTGATCAAAACCGAAAACCTTGAGAACCCCTTCTAATGGCCGATTTTGAGAGCCAAAATAACACAAGTCTTACACCAATTTTGTGAACTAAAAATGGTTATAAAGGCATGAGAGATGATCACCTCCAATCCACCCAATCACATGCCTTCTTACACATGCAAATGCATGAAAGGTAATTGGACCAAAATGGTCTTGGAAAGACCATCCAATAAGAACCCATCTAACTTGTAAGAAGTGCATGTAAAATGATTGGCCCTTTTTGTCTTGGGAAGGGGGGGGGGGGCGGCCTAGCTTATTTTATAAAAAAAAATCAATTCTTTTTATAAAATTTAAGTCTTGTTTATTTTATACCTTTTATAAAATATTACACCATATGTTTGCAAGACTTTATGTAATCTTTTATAATGTTATTTAACCCATTAAATAACAAAATAAAATATTCTCTCAAAATAAATTATCCATATAATTTATTAGTTTCTCAAGTGTAATTATTTAGAAAACCAATTTCTAAATATTGTAAGTGTTAATATTTATTTGTTTGATCATATCACAGATAAATAATATAAGTGTTTGTCTAGCTTGTTATTGGGTATGACTCGACTTGGATCATAACGCATTAGCCACATCAATTTAATATGTGTCTTGGGCATACAGAGTCCAACAATCTCCCACTTGCACAAGATACATAGAAGATTGATGCAAGCAGTAAATGACGCCTAACTACGGTTTACTACCCCCAATACGTATGACTATATTTGCCATTCAATAACATCATCCCTTTCAAGTCCCTTACTTGAACATGATTTAGGTGAATCTATCATTTATCCTTTCGTTACAGATGTCATGTTAAATCCAGAGACATAGAGTGATCACTCTCTGTTGATTTAACTTTATCAGGCCTTAGACATCTTACTCTCAACGAATAAGAGGAACAAATCCCTTCTTGACTACATACGTCTCTCACAACCACCTTGTACCACACCTGAGCTCAGCCTTATGTACTGTCATATTACTGACAGCGAAGAAATAAGTCAAGGCATAATATTTGGTGAATATCAAGACCCAATATGTATCTCAGGTCAGAGGATACTATGATATTCGCCTTAACTCAAATTTACTTATGATCAATCACAAATGATTCCATGCAGTAATATTTGAGAGCGAGTCAGTCCAATATTTGTATCCCACAAATATCTATGAACTTTGGCAGCAACACTTTGCTCTATATTCATTCTAAATGAATATCCACCAATCCAAGTTCATAATAGTCTTACATTCATATTTGTTCCCACAATTATGATTGACTACGGACATTTAGAATAATTAAGTTATTCACGGATTTAAACACGCTAATATGAAACGTAACTCAAAATACCATAAATGAGTTAAAATAACAATTGTTTCAATATCCAAATACAAAATTTGATCAAATCCAATCACTAGAATATCGAAGTCCTAAGGAACATGTGTGACCCTCATGTTTTCCTCTGTCAAGGAGCTTCGTGAGTGGATCCGCAATGTTTTGATCGGTGTGAACTTGGCGGATACATATCTTTCCTTTTTCAACTTCATCCCTTATGTAGTTGAATCTCCGCTCGATATGTCTAGTCTTTTGGTGCGCACGAGGTTCCTTGATTTGAGCAATCGCACCCTCGTTGTCACAAAAGATCTCTAGGGGATCTTGAATGGTAGGGACCACCCCTAGGTCGGCTATAAATTTCTTCAGCCATGCAGCTTCCTGGGCTGCCAATGAAGCGGCGATGTATTCTGATTCTGTAGTGGACAATGCTACCACGTCTTGTTTTGAGCTCTTCCAGGAGACTGCTCCTCCATTTAAAATGAAGACATACCCCGATTGCGATCGAGAATCACTTCGATCGGTTTGGAAACTCGCGTCCGTGTAACCCTTTACAACGAGTTCCTCCTCACCAGATCCATATATTAAGAACATATCCTTAGTCCTCCTAAGATATTTCAATATGCTTTTAACAGCCATCCAATGACTGTTACCTGGATTTTGTTGGTATCTACTCGTCATGCTCAAGGCGCATGAGACGTCCGGCCTAGTGCATATCATTGCATACATGATGGATCCTATAGCTGACGTATATGGGATTCTTTTCATTTTCTCTTGCTCATCCTTTGAGCTTGGACATTGAGATGTATTCAAAATTGTCCCCTTTTGAATAGGTACAAAACCTCTCTTAGAGTTCTCCATTTGGAACCTATTCAAGACTTTGTCAATGTATGCACTTTGGTTTAAACCTATCAAGCGCCTTGATCTATCCCTATAGACCTTTATTCCCAGAATGTAGGCTACTTCACCAAGATCCTTAATGGAAAAACAACTTCCAAGCCAAGCTTTTACACCTTCCATGGTTGGAATGTCATTCCCAAATAGTAGAATGTCATCGACATACAGTACTAAGAAAGTGATGATGCTCCCACTAGCCTTCTTATACACACAAGCTTCATCGCCGTTCTTGATGAATCCAAAATTCTTAATTTCTTCATCAAAACGGTGATTCCAACTTCTAGATGCTTGTTTCAATCCATAGATTGATTTCTTTAACTTGCATACTTTGTCAGGATGTTTTGGATCGACAAAACCTTCAGGCTGAACCATATAGACATCTTCATCAAGATATCCATTGAGAAATGCCGTTTTGACATCCAATTGCCAGATCTCATAGTCATAATATGCGGCTATGGCAAATAATATTCGATTGACTTTAGCATCGCCACAGGCGAGAAGGTCTCATCATAATCAATCCCTTGAGTTTGAGTGAAACCTTTTGCTACAAGTCTTGCTTTGTAAGTATCCAAGTTACCATGCATATCAGTTTTCTTCTTGAAAACCCACTTACTTCCAACTACTTTAGAGTTAAGTGGTGGCACAACCAATTCCCAAACTTGGTTGTCATACATGGATTGCATCTCTATGTTCATGGCTTCAAGCCATTTGTCGCAATCGGATTTTGACATTGCATCATGGTATGTGGTTGGTTCATCTGAATCTACCACGTAGCATCCATCCATGAAAAATCCATATCTTTCAGGTGGATTGCTAATTCTACCAGATCTGCGAACATTTTGTGTATTTCGATCAACCTCTTGATCGATTTCAACAACCTCTTGTTGAGTGCTAGTATCAACCAAACGTGTATCGTCTTGTGGTTCTTGATCCTCCTCAAGTTCCACTGTTCTATCACTAGTTCCTTCCATAAGGAACTTAGCTTCTAAGAACTTACCCTTTCGAGCAACAAATACCTTTTGCTCAGTTGGGTCGTAGAAATAGTATCCTATATCATCTTTAGGATAACCTACAAAGATACACTTAGTAGATCGGACTTCCAATTTATTTGGAGTGTATTGCTTAACATAAGCTTCACAACCCCAAACCCTTAAGAATGATAATGATGGAGGGTTTCCGTGCCATATTTCAAAAGGTGTCTTTTCCACTTTCTTGGTTGGGGCCATATTTAATATACGGACTGCGGAGAGCAAAGCGTAACCCCAAAATGATAGAGGCAATGTGCTTCTAGCCATCATAGATCGAACCATATCTAATAGAGTTCGATTTCTCCTTTCGGACACACCATTGTGTTGTGGTGTTCCAGTTGGAGTAAGTTGTGAGATAATCCCACAACTCCTAAGATGATCTTGAAAGGCACTACTAAGGTATTCACCTCCTCTATCGGTGCGAAGGACTTTGATTGTTTTCTTGAGTTGATTTTCTACTTCACTTTTGAAGTCTTTGAACATTTCAAATGCTTCATCCTTGTGTTTTAGTAAATACACATAACCATAACGACTATAGTCGTCGGTAAAGGTAATGAAGTATCTTTCACCATTCCTAGTCATCGGCTTAAAAGGACCACATACATCTGAATGTATGATACCTAATAAGTCCTTAGCCCTTTCAAATGTTCCACTAAAGGGCGTCTTGGTCATTTTGCCTTGTAAACAAGATTCGCATACATCAAATGAATTATCTTCATTTGTATTTAAAAGACCATTTTTCTGAAGTGTATGCATGCGATTCTTGCTTATATGTCCAAGGCGACAATGCCAAAGGTAGGAATCACTCAAATCTATTTTGAGTTTCTTGTTGGTTACTTGGTACATTGAGCTATCATATGATGCGTTATCATGATCTAATTCATAAATACCATTTAAAGACATAGCTTTAAAATAAAACACATCATTCATAGAAACATAAATGTCTTGGTTAACAAATTCGAAATTAAAACCAGATTGTTTTAAAAGGGAAACTGAAATTATGTTCCTAGTCAGACTAGGAGCATACAAAACATTCTTCAAAATGACTTCCAAACCACTTGGAAGTTCTAAAACGTAGTCTCCTTGAGCTTCGACTTCAACTTTTGCTCCGTTGCCCATAAAGAGACTAGCGTCCCCTTTCTTGTAATGTTTATTTCTTTTGAACCCCTGCAACGAATTGCAAATATGAGTTCCACATCCGGTATCTAGTACCCATGTGTTAGAAGAAATAACATTAAGCTCAACATGTATCATAAAGATAGTACCTGAGGTCTGCCCTGCATCCCTCTTGTTTTTCAACTCTTTGAGATAGGTTGGACAATTTCTCTTCCAATGTCCTATCTCACCACATTCAAAACATGGGTCATTCGTAGCAACCTTTTGCTTCTTTTCTTTTGGTTTGGCGGGTTCTGCTTTAGCTTTTCCTTTTCCCTTTCCCTTGACGTGTCCCTTCTTTTAGCATTGGTTGCTTTAGAGTCGGGGTGGGGCCTTTTCTTATTTCCTCCTTCATTGATCGCTAGGACGGGTAAAGCCTTTTTGCCCATACTTGCTTCGGCCGTTTTGAGCATTGCATGAAGCTCACCAATGCTCTTGTCCCATCCATTCATGTTGTAATTCATAACAAAGCTCTCAAATTTCTTTGTTAAAGAGTTGAGGATCAAATTCGTAGCCAACTCTTTGGAGACGGGACAATTTAGCCGTTCGAGGCGATCAATGTGGCTTTTCATCTTGAGAACATAAGATGATACCGATTGGGTTTCCTCCATTCGACATGCATGAAGCGCCCGAACAGTTTCGAAGCGTTCTACCCTTGCTTGTTGTAGGAACATTTCCTTTAACTGGGTAATCATGTCGTATGCCCCGTGGTGTTCAAAATCCTTTTGAATTTCGGGAATCATAGTTCCCAACATGAGGCATGAGGCTTGCATGGAGTCCTCGGTATACTTAACCCAATTGTTGTAGGCTTCCACATCTTCCACGTTAGGTTCATCAGGAATAGGATCATCCAACACATAGGATATCTTCTCTTGCTTGAGAACGATTCTCAAGTTTTGAAACCAATCCATGAAGTTGTTATGGTTGAGACGATCCTTTTCAAGGATGGTTCTTAGTGATAGGTTTCGGACGGTTTGGGTAATCGGGTTTGCATTGTTAGCGGCCATCTACAAAATTTAACAAGTTCAATTTTAGTATTTTCGATATTATTATATTTTAATCATTAATACCCTTTTGTGTCTTAAAGACAATTAATAATTAAAATCTAGAATCCAACGTTACATTTAAATATTGGTTAGGTGACCTTTATCCCTCTATTTAAATTAACAAGGTAGTCAACGTTTGACAATTGCAACTCTTTGCAATTTCTAGCCATATGGGATCGGTTAAACATCTTTATGTTTAGTTGGCATGTTTAATCCCATCAACACCTTTGTTCCCCATGCTTTGGTGACCCTAAGTTCATGGTTTCCAAATCAAGTCGTCCAACTTACACACACGTGTGAGTTTATACACATAAGTGGTTAGGTGACCTTTATCCCACAAACATGGTAAACCCACCTCGAACATACAAGTTCCCTCAAATGTGGTTAGGTGACCTTTATCCCACAATAAGAGTTCCCAAGTATTTCGAGTGTTGTATAAAAGGATGGTGTTTGACTTGTTTTATAAAAGGGTTTTCAATATTTCAAAATTCTAGTTAGAAAATATTATGTACCATACATTTGCATGCATTCAAATTAATGGTACTTTAGTGAAAACTAATTTTCAAGTTTCTTTTTAATAAAACCCATTTTATTATAAAAATCATTAATTTTTAATAAAACCTTTTATTAACCATTTTAATGATTTTGTTAAGAACCAATTTTACGCTTGTTGTTGATTATTAGTTTGTTAAGTCATGCATATCGACATATCATCTAAACAACAAAATAAGCAACCAAACAAGCACATCATGCATAATAATAGGTGCATAACCATAGCCAACTATTTTGACAACACTTGTTAGCCGAAACAAGTGTGCCAAAAGGTCCTTCCTAAGGGGTGAAAAATGACACAAGTTATGTGTCGTTAAACTCCCACTTGATCCCGCATCCAAATGTTTCAAGTCTCCTTCTTGTGTTGTGATTTCTCCACCTTCTTTGGGCTTCCAAAAGTCTTTTATATTCAGCTCCAAACTCCTTTGGACTCCAAAAATGAGTTTTGGTTATCGGGTTAAAATCCCGTTGAGAACGATGAAGTTCTTTGGTCCGAATATTATGGTCCAAACCAAAAGCTCATTCTTGTGTGCATCTTCTTTTACAAAATATATCCTAATACATTTTTCTAGTAAAATAAAATACACCTAATCTATTTATTTTACATACCAAATGAAAATAAATAAATTACATATCTTCTAATGGAAGAACAAAATAATAATTATTACAACCCATTGAAATAATAAATAACAACACAATCATTCAACACAAGGTCATGGCTAGGTCATATGCACCAAAATATATATCCAAATGTATATATATTAATTTCAAGAAGCATAAAAAAAATGGTTCCCTTTTATAAACATTTTCGGCTATGTTCAAAAAACCGAAAAGGTAAGTTTTGTCCAAACAAACAAATCATCCATATGAAATAAATTTTTCAAGATTCTCTTATGCATGTAAGAAAATAATCTTGAAAAACAAAGGGTTAACCATGTTAAAATTTTCGGCCATAGGGTTTTATTCAAACCCGAAACCCGAAATTTTTAATCTATTGAAGTATGCACTCACATAAGCGGCTCTAGATGCCATTGATGGGATTTTAACATGTTTATCAAAGCAATTTCATCCATATGAAATAAAAACGCAGCGGAAATAATGTTTAAAACATGTTACTTTTATAAGATATAAAACCATTTTAATGCAAAATCCCAAAACCCGGATCCATATATGAAGATGCATACTATCAAACATAACCATAGGGTGTTTAGAAAAACTACCTTCTTGGAGTAATAGGATGATGAAAGGGATGATGATTCTTGAAATGGTTGTCCTCAAGAGTAGAAGACCTCAAGCTTGTATACCCCAAGCTTCCAACAAACACCACAAGATTAGCTAGGATTTAACACACTTGATCAAAACCGAAAACCTTGAGAACCCCTTCTAATGGCCGATTTTGAGAGCCAAAATAACACAAGTCTTACACCAATTTTGTGAACTAAAAATGGTTATAAAGGCATGAGAGATGATCACCTCCAATCCACCCAATCACATGCCTTCTTACACATGCAAATGCATGAAAGGTAATTGGACCAAAATGGTCTTGGAAAGACCATCCAATAAGAACCCATCTAACTTGTAAGAAGTGCATGTAAAATGATTGGCCCTTTTTGTCTTGGGAAGGGGGGGGGGGCGGCCTAGCTTATTTTATAAAAAAAAAATCAATTCTTTTTATAAAATTTAAGTCTTGTTTATTTTATACCTTTTATAAAATATTACACCATATGTTTGCAAGACTTTATGTAATCTTTTATAATGTTATTTATGTTGGACTCTGTATGCCCAAGACACATTAAATTGATGTGGCTAGTACGTTATGATCCAAGTCGGGTCATACCCAATAACAAGCTAGACAAACACCTACAGTATTTATTTATGATATGATCAAACAAATAAATATTAACACTTACAATATTTAGAAATCGGTTTTCTAAATAATTGCACTTGACAAACTAATAAATTATATGGATAATTTATTTTTGAGAGAATATTTTATTTTGTTATTTAATAGGTTAAATAACAATTAAAATGTTGCATGTTGTTTATAAAATGTTATATTAAGTTTTTATAAAAGTTATAAAACTTAAATAGAAGACATGGAGACAAGTTAAAAAATTTTGATTGGGTGAAATGAGAGGTGGCTTGGGCCGCCCCCTATGGCTCTTCCCAAGGTTCCAAGGCCAATCAAATTTCATGCAATTCTTTGAGTAATGATGATAAATGATTTTGGTGATTTTTAAAAGTAACTAACTCATTCTTTTAAAGTGATCACAACATTTTTTTTTCAAAGTAAGAGACTTGCACAATTTCTCTCAAAAATTTTCGGCCATAGAAGGGTTCCAAGGAGCTCTTTCGGTTTCGTTTCAAGTGATTAAATCCTAGCAATCTCAAGGTGTTTTGTTGGAGGCTTGGGGGTATACTAGCTTGAGGCTTTCTCGTTTGGAAGCTACCATTCAAGATTCATCATCATCTTCCATCTCCTTGCTCCAAAGAAAGGTTGAATTCTCAAACACCCTATGGTTGTATTTTGATAGCATGCATGTCATATATGGATCCGATTATTGGGTTTTGCATTTAAAATGGTTTTAAATCTTGCAAAGTAACATGTTTTAAATCCTTATTCCGCTGCGTTTTAATTTTATTCGGATAAAATTACTTTGATAAACATGCGAAAAACCCAACAATGGCATCAGAGCCGCTTATATGAGTGCTTGCTTCATCGGATTTAAAATTTCGGGTTTTCGGGTTTATAGAAACCCTATGGCCGAAATTTTATCCATGGTTTTCCCTTTTTTTTTCAAGATTTATTTCCTACATGCATAAAGGAATCTTGAAAAATTATGTCATATGGATGATTTGTTTTGTTTGGACAAAAACCCACATTTTTCGGTTTTTCATTCTTGGCCGAAAAATATAGGTTGTAAAAGGAAACCATTTTGCTCTTGAAATTTATATATATTCGGATATATATTTTGGTGTTCATAACCTAGCCATGACCTTGTATGAATATGTTTGTGTTTGTGATTTTAGTTAATTATTCAATGGGTTGTAATAATTATTATTTTTGTCTTCCATTTGTAAAAATATGTAATTTATTTATTTTCATTTGGTATGTAAGTAAATAGATTAGATGCATTTTATTTTACTAGAAAAATGTATTAGGATACTTTTATGTAAAAGAAGATGCACACAAAAATGCGGTTTTGGTTTTGCCAATTTCGGGCATAAAGGACTTCATAGTTCTTAACGGGATTTTAGCCCGATAACCAAAACACATTTTGAAGTCCAAAGGAGTTTGGAGCTGAATATTAAAGACATTTGGAAGTTCAAAGAATGTGAAGAAATCACAACACAAGATGAAGACTTGAAGCATTTGGATGCGGGATCAAGTGGGAGTTCACCTACACCCCTCTTGTGTCTATCTTCACCCTTTAGGAAGGACCTTTTGACACACTTGTTTCGGCCAACAAGTGTGGTCAAAATAGTTGGCTATGGTTATGCACCTATTAATATGTGTGTTGTGCTTGTGTGGTTGCTTATTTTATTGTTTGGATGATATTTGGATATGCATGCTTAACAACAAATAATCCGGAACAAGCTTAAAATTGGTTCTTTAAAATCATTAAAAGAGGTTAATAAAAGGTTATTAAAAATTAATGATTTTATAATAAAATGGGTTTTGTTAAAAGAACCTTGAAAATTGGTTTTCACTAAAGTACCATTGATTTGAATGCATGCAAATATATGGTACATAAAATTTTTCTAAACTAGAATTTTGAAAAAAAATAAAAATCCCTTTTATAAAACAAGTCAAACACCATCCTTTTATACAACACTCGAATTACTTGGGAACTCTTTGTGGGATAAAGGTCACCTAACCACATTTGAGGAAACTTGTATATTTGAGGTGGGTTCACCATGTTTGTGGGATAAAGGTCACCTAACCACTTATGTGTGTAAACTCACATGTGTGTATAAGTTGGACGACTTGATTTGGAAACCATGAACTTAGGGTCACCGAAGCATGGGGAACAAAGGTGTTGATGGGATTAAACATGCCAACTAAACATAAAGATGTTTAACCGATCCCATATAGCTAGAAGTTGCAAAGGGTTGCAATCGTCAAACGTTGACTACCTTGTTAATTTAAATAATGGGATAAAGGTCACCTAACCAATATTTAAATGTAACGTTGGATTCTAGATTTTAATTATTAATTGTCTATGAGACATTAAAAGGGTATTAATGATTAAAATTTTAATAATATCGAAAATACTAAAATTGAACTTTGTTAAATTTTGTAGATGGCCGCTAACAATGCAAACTCGATTACCCAAACCGTCCGTAACCTATCACTAAGAACCATCCTTGAAAAGGATCGTCTCAACCATAACAACTTCATGGATTGGTTTCGAAACTTGAGAATTGTTCTCAAGCAAGAAAAGATATCCTATGTGTTGGACGATCCTATTCCCGACCAACCTGACGAGGAAGATGTAGAAGCCTACAATGATTGGGTTAAGTATACCGAGGACTCCATGCAAGCCTCATGCCTCATGTTGGGAACAATGATTCCCGAGATTCAAAAGGACTTTGAACATCATGGAGCATACGACATGATTACCCAATTGAAGGAAATGTTCCTACAACAAGCAAGGGTAGAACGCTTCGAAACGGTTCGAGCGCTTCATGCATGTCGAATGGAGGAAACCCAATCGGTCTCATCTTACGTCCTTAAGATGAAAAGCCACATTGATCGCCTCGAGAGGCTCAATTGTCCCGTCTCTAAAGAGTTGGCTACGGATTTGATCCTCAACTCCTTAACAAAGAAATTTGAGAGCTTTGTTATGAACTATAACATGAACGGATGGGACAAGAGCATTGGTGAGCTTCATGCAATGCTCAAAACGGCCGAAGCGGGAATGGGTAAAAAGGCTTTACCCGTTCTAACGATCAATGAGGGAGGCAAGAAAGGGCATCACCCCGACACCAAAGCAAATGTTGCCAAGGGAAAGGGACACATCAAAGGGAAGGGAAAAAGAAAGGCAAAAGCAGAACCACCAAAACCAAAAGAGAAGAAGGCAAAAGTTGCCACAAGCGATCCATGCTTTGAGTGTGGAGAGATAGGACATTGGAAAAGAAATTGTCCAACCTATCTCAAAGAGTTGAAAAACAAGAGGGATGCGGGGCAAACCTCAGGTACAATCTTTATGATACATATTGATCTAAATGTTATTTCTTCTAACACATGGGTATTAGATACCGGATGTGGAACTCATATCTGCAATTCGTTGCAGGGGTTCAAAAGAAATAAGCATTACAAGAAGGGAGACACTAGTCTCTTCATGGGCAATGGAGCGAAGGTTCAAGTTGAAGCCCAAGGAGACTATGTTTTAAAACTTCCAAGTGGTTTGGAAATATGTTTGAAAAATGTTTTGTATGCTCCTAGTTTGACTAGGAACATTATTTCTGTTTCCCTTTTAAAACAATATGGATTTGATTTGAAGTTTGTGAACAATGAAATTTATGCTTTGATGAATGACATGTTCTACTTTAAAGCTACGCCTTCAAATGGTATTTATGAATTGGTTCATGATAATACATCATTTGATAATTCGATGTACCAAGCAAACACCAAGAAACTCAAAATGGATTTGAGTGAGACCTATCTTTGGCATTGTCGTCTTGGTCATATAAACATAAATCGCATGCAAACACTTCAAAAGAATGGTCTTTTGGAAACAAATGAAATTGGTTCATTTGATACATGTGAATCTTGTTTACAAGGAAAAATGACCAAGAAACCCTTTAGTGGCACAAACCAAAGGGCAAAAGATTTATTAGGCATCATACATTCAGATGTATGTGGTCCTTTTAAGCCAATGACTAGGAATGGTGAAAGATACTTCGTAACTTTTACCGACGACTTTAGTCGTTATGGTTATGTGTACTTGCTAAGTCACAAAGATGAAGTTTTTGAAACGTTCAAAATCTTCCAAAACGAAGTAGAGAATCAACTCACCAAGACAATCAAAGTTCTTCGTTCCGATAGAGGAGGTGAATACCTTAGTGATGCTTTTCAAGATCATCTTAGGAGTTGTGGGATCATCTCACAACTTACTCCACCTGGAACACCACAACATAATGGTGTGTCTGAGAGGAGGAATCGAACTTTATTGGATATGGTTCGATCTATGATGGTTAGAAGCACATTGCCTCTATCATTTTGGGGTTACACTTTGCTCTCCGCGGCTCGTATATTAAATATGGCCCCAACCAAGAAAGTGGATAAGACACCTTTTGAAATATGGCATGGAACAGTTCCATCTTTATCATATTTAAAGGTATGGGGTTGTGATGCTTATGTGAAGCAATACACCCCAAACAAGTTAGAAGTACGATCCATTAAGTGTATCTTCGTAGGATATCCTAAAGATGATATAGGATATTATTTCTACGATCCAACAGAGCAAAAGGTATTTGTTGCTCGGAAGGGTAAGTTCTTGGAGGATAAGTTCCTTATGGAAGGAACTAATAGAACAGTGGAACTTGATGAGGATCAAGAACCACAACCCGATACACGTTTGGTTGATACTAGCACTCAACAAGAGGTTGTTGAAAATGATCAAATGGTTGATCAACATACACAAAACGTTCGCAGATCTGGTAGAATTAGTAATCCACCTGAAAGATATGGATTTTTCATGGATGGATGCTATGTGGTAGATTCAGATGAACCAACCACATACCATGATGCAATGTCAAAATCTGATTGCGACAAATGGCTTGAAGCCATGAACGTAGAGATGCAATCCATGTATGACAACCAAGTTTGGGAATTGGTTGTGCCACCTCTTAACTCCAAAGTAGTTGGAAGTAAGTGGGTTTTCAAGAAGAAAACAGATATGCATGGCAACTTGGATACTTATAAAGCGAGACTTGTAGCAAAAGGTTTCACTCAAACTCAAGGGGTTGATTATGATGAGACCTTCTCGCCAGTGGCAATGCTAAAGTCGATTAGGATATTATTTGCCATAGCTGCATATTATGACTATGAGATTTGGCAAATGGATGTCAAAACGGCTTTCCTCAATGGATATCTGGATGAAGATGTCTATATGGTTCAGCCTGAAGGTTTTGTCGATCCAAAACATCCTAACAAAGTGTGCAAGTTAAAGAAATCAATCTATGGATTGAAACAAGCATCGAGAAGTTGGAATCACCGTTTTGATAAAGAGATTAGGAATTTTGGGTTCATCAAGAACGACGATGAAGCTTGTGTGTATAAGAAAGCTAGTGGGAGCACCGTCACTTTCTTAGTATTGTATGTCGATGACATTCTACTATTTGGAAATGACATTCCAACCATGGAAGGTGTAAAAGCATGGCTTGGAAGATGTTTTTCCATTAAAGATCTTGGAGAAGCTGCCTATATTTTGGGAATAAAGATCTATAGGGATAGATCAAGGCGCTTGATAGGTTTAAACCAAAGTGCATACATTGACAAAGTCTTGAAAAGGTTCAAGATGGAGAACTCTAAGAAAGGTTTGGTACCTATTCAAAAGGGGACAATATTGAATGTAACTCAATGTCCAAGCTCAAAGGATGAGCAAGAAAGAATGAAAGGAATCCCATATGCGTCTGCTATTGGATCCATAATGTATGCAATGATATGTACTAGACCGGACGTATCATGCGCTTTAAGCATGACAAGCAGATACCAGCAAAATCCAGGTAACAGTCATTGGATGGCTGTTAAGAGCATATTGAAATACCTTAGGAGGACTAAGGACATGTTTCTAATATATGGATCTGGTGAAGAGGAACTCGTTGTAAAAGGTTACACAGATGCGAGTTTCCAAACTGATCGAGATGGTTCTCGATCACAATCTGGGTATGTCTTCATTTTGAATGGAGCTGCAGTCTCTTGGAAGAGCTCGAAGCAGGATGTTGTAGCATTGTCCACTACAGAATCAGAATACATCGCCGCCTCACTGGCAGCACAAGAAGCTGCGTGGTTAAAGAAGTTCATTGCCGACCTAGGGGTAGTCCCTACCATTCAAGACCCCCTAGAGATCTTTTGTGATAACGAGGGTGCGATTGCTCAAATCAAGGAACCTCGTGCACATCAAAAGACAAGGCACATTGAGCGGAGATTCAACTACATAAGGGATGAAGTTGAAAAGGGAAAGATATGTATTCGCAAAGTTCACACCGATCAAAACATTGCGGATCCACTCACGAAGCTCCTTGAACGGCCAAAACATGAGGGTCATACTTGTGCCTTAGGACTTCGATATTCTAGTGATTGGATTTGATCTATTTTGTATTTGGATATTGGAACAATTGTTATTTTAACTCTTTTATGGTATTTTGAGTTATGTTCCATTTTAGCATGTTTAAATCCGTGAATAAATTAATTATTCTAAATGTCCGTAGTCGATCATACTTGTGGGAACAAATATGAATGTAAGACTATTATGAACTTGGATTGGTGGATATTCATTAGGTATGAATATAGAGCAAAGTATTGCTGCCAAAGTTCATAGATATTTGTGGGATACAAATATTGGACTGACCCGCTCTCAAACGTTACTGCATGGAATCATTTGTGATTGATCATAAGTAAATTTGAGCAAAGGCGAATATCATAGTATCCTCTGACCTGAGATACATATTGGGTCTTGATATTCACTAAATATTGTACCTTGACTTAGTTCTTCGCTATCTGTAATAAGATAGTACACAAGGCTAAGCTCAAGTGTGGTACGAGGTGATTGTGAGAGACGTATGTAGTCAAGAAGGGATTTGTTCCTCTTATTCGTTGAGAGTAAGATGTCTAAGGCCTGTTAAAGTTAAATCAACAGAGAATGATCACACTGTGTCTCTGGATTTAACATGACATCTGTAACGAAAGGATAAATGATAGATTCACCTAAATCATATTCAAGTAAGGGACTTGAAGGGGATGATGTTATTGAATGGCACTTCGTCATACGTATTAGGGGTAGTGAACCGTTGTTAGGCGTTATTTACTACTTGCATCAATCTTCTATGTATCTTGTGCAAGTGGGAGATTGTTGGACTCTGTATGCCCAAGACACATATTAAATTGATGTGGCTAGTACGTTATGATCCAAGTCGGGTCATACCCAATAACAAGCTAGACAAACACCTACAATATTTATTTATGATATGATCAAACAAATAAATATTAACACTTACAATATTTAGAAATCGGTTTTCTAAATAATTGCACTTGACAAACTAATAAATTATATGGATAATTTATTTTTGAGAGAATATTTTATTTTGTTATTTAATAGGTTAAATAACAATTAAAATGTTGCATGTTGTTTATAAAATGTTATATTAAGTTTTTATAAAAGTTATAAAACTTAAATAGAAGACATGGAGACAAGTTAAAAAATTTTGATTGGGTGAAATGAGAGGTGGCTTGGGCCGCCCCCTATGGCTCTTCCCAAGGTTCCAAGGCCAATCAAATTTCATGCAATTCTTTGAGTAATGATGATAAATGATTTTGGTGATTTTTAAAAGTAACTAACTCATTCTTTTAAAGTGATCACAACATTTTTTTTCAAGTAAGAGACTTGCACAATTTCTCTCAAAAATTTTCGGCCATAGAAGGGTTCCAAGGAGCTCTTTCGGTTTCGTTTCAAGTGATTAAATCCTAGCAATCTCAAGGTGTTTTGTTGGAGGCTTGGGGGTATACTAGCTTGAGGCTTTCTCGTTTGGAAGCTACCATTCAAGATTCATCATCATCTTCCATCTCCTTGCTCCAAAGAAAGGTTGAATTCTCAAACACCCTATGGTTGTATTTTGATAGCATGCATGTCATATATGGATCCGATTATTGGGTTTTGCATTTAAAATGGTTTTAAATCTTGCAAAGTAACATGTTTTAAATCCTTATTCCGCTGCGTTTTAATTTTATTCGGATAAAATTACTTTGATAAACATGCGAAAAACCCAACAATTTAACCCATTAAATAACAAAATAAAATATTCTCTCAAAATAAATTATCCATATAATTTATTAGTTTCTCAAGTGTAATTATTTAGAAAACCAATTTCTAAATATTGTAAGTGTTAATATTTATTTGTTTGATCATATCACAGATAAATAATATAAGTGTTTGTCTAGCTTGTTATTGGGTATGACTCGACTTGGATCATAACGCATTAGCCACATCAATTTAATATGTGTCTTGGGCATACAGAGTCCAACATTAACAAGACGCGTAGGAGTAGTGTTAAACTCGTCAAGGTTCGTTGGAATGCGCGTCACGGCCCAGAATTCACTTGGGAACATGAGGATCGCATGAAAGCAAAATACCCACATTTGTTCCCTAAGACCCCTGCAGCTAGTAGCAGAACTAAAATTTCGGGACAAAATTTTCTTAACAGGGGGAGAATGTGACAACCGTAAAAAATCCAGGTATCTGTACAATTTAATTAACCATGATTAATGCTTAATGACTGTGCTGAATTACAAATGACTGCTTCCTGATTTCTGCATCATACTTACATGTGCATCACATTTCATACTGTCACATCATTTTTACATACAAACTTTAGTGACATAAACGATGCACAAAGCACGGTTAGCACAGTTAGCGGATAACTTAGAAAAATGCTGACGATGTTCAGTACATAGACAAATAGTGTTTTAAGACCCCGTGTGGGCCAGGGACAAGGTACTACACTAGTATGGTGTGTAGGGAAGTAAGGACCATAAAACTGCTTCACTAGGTGATAGTTTAAGTGTCGGAAAGTGCCTAAAACCCACTTAAAGTGCTGAATTCAGCATTTTTCAGCAAAAATCAGCATTTTAACAAGTTTATATCATGCAAAAATATGACTAAATGGTCCTGAAGGCTTTCCTAAGTGTCGGGAATTAAAAGTGTCACAAAAGGGTACTTAAAGATCACTAAACGAAATAGTTTGACATTTTAACGAACCGGTATCTAACCAAACAATCGGACCCTACCCGAAACACCAAAATTATATTAGAAGCATTGTTTTATTATTTCTGAGCTAGTTATGATCCCCGAACACCCTAACACAGTATATAACACATGTTACACATGAACACTAACTAATACACTTGAAATCTAACTAATATCTCTAACTATGATTTAAACTTACACTTAGACCCCCCCCCCTTTGTGTGTGGACGGTTTCAAGGTGGCCCCACCACCTTGATCTTCTTAATCTTACTAGATATTATATGATCTCATTAGATTTAGTAGAAGATTATGTTATATACTTGTGAAACATAATGCACAATGGATAAAAGGATTACATGAATTATAAGAAGGTCATATGCTCTCATTCTCACACCACAATTCACCTTCACCACTCCCTCTCCTCCCTTGCTTCCCTCTCGGCCGAACATAACACCCCACACCACCATTATCATCCAATCTTGATCATCCATTCCATATACTCTCAAAGGTGTAAGAAGGTCTAAAAGCAAGCTTGGTGGTCTTGGATCTTGAAGGACCTCTCCTTATTGCTTTTATCCATCACATTTGTCATCTTCAACCTCTTGTGTTCATCCCTAGCCATAGAACTAATTGTAAGGCTCTTATGATCACTTGTTACTTCATATATTATTGGTTAAAAGATGAAGGACATTTATAATTTTGTAGAACACTAAAGAACATGATCTTGAAACATGAACATAAGCTTGTCATAAGATGAACTCTTGATGAAACTATGTTGTTTAGTGTATGTAAGATACTTGATTGTTATTTTCTTGAGATTATGGTGTTGATCATCATAAGGAGCTTGCTAGATTGTGATTAAACACATGATCTAGCAAGTAAGATGATGATTATGTGATGAAACAAAATTATCATCCTCATGTGTAAGCATGAACTTGAAAAATAAAGTGATTTCTTGAAAAATAATAATCAGAGTGAGTTAATAATCTTATGGAACTAAGATATATGAGTGGTTTTCCAAAAGGGCCAAGTTCAAAATATGATATCTAGAAGATCTTGGTTCTTACTTAAACATACATTGTTTTTGGTGATAAAACAAGTGTAGAAACACTTGAGAAACAAAAATAGTTTTCCAAAGAAACCAAGTTAAATAACAAGATTTACATAAACATTGTTTTTAAAGAAACTAACCACGTTTCTAGTGGTGAAACAAGTATAAGAATACATTGTTTACAAGAAAAATCCAAGAGAATGATTTTTGGAAAAATCATCTAGTAAGTTGTAAACACCTAAATCTTTCAAGAATGATATATTTAAAGAAGTAAACACACTTTAAAGGATAACAAAATCTACTAAACACACTACCAAGTTACTACAGTTTTTATGAAAGTTCAAGTTCATGATTATATGTAGATAGCATTGTTTTGGCACACGGTAAGTGTAGATTGATTGTTGATTGTTTGTGATGATTTTGAAAAGAAAGTGATATGCTTTGATAGCATGGACACTCTATTTTTACGGGAAACTATGGCGAAATTTTCTAAAAATATAAACACTTAGAAAAATATTTTCTAAACAAATATTTACAAGTGTGTTTTAACTATGGTTTTCAGTATAAACTTTGCCATAGATTTTGGTACAAAAATAAAGTAATGGAGGTTGGTTTTTATACATAAAAATGGATAAATATGTATTTAGAATATATATTTACATTAAAGACACATTGTGTGTGATTATTTGTATACTTTGTGTATTAGTTATATTATTTGAGGATTTAAAGTAATATAACTTAACAAAATACTTAGAATTTACCATCCAAAATATTACCAAAAATCACAAGGAATAAATATATAAGTTACACACTTAATATTGTGAAACCGAACGCAAGAACGTAACTTACAAATATTCCGGAAAATACGGTTATAAATATGTTTTTGGTAAACAATATTTTGGATACGAAAGAAATGAAAATATGATTTTTATTATTATTACAAAGTATATCATATTTTCGACAAAGAGAAAATATATTATTTTTAGGAAGTAAAAATATATTTTCTTGAAGATTTAGAAGATATATAATTTTTGGGAAAAAAATATATATTTTCTTGAAATACATTATTTTTGGAACAAAATAAGTTTATATATATTTTCTAAAGTGAGACTTGAAAATATATTATTTTGAAACTACAAATACAAGAATGCGAGTATACATGTATAAGATACCTCCATCCTTGGGAAGGAAATATAAGTATAAATACTTGAGAAGTATTAGTACAAAATATTGTTTAACAAATTATTCCAAAATTAAATATAATTTAAAGTTAAAATAATCATTATTTTAACAAGAAATTATAACTTGGGATAATATTAAAAGTAACGTAACTCAAAAACGTAAATACTAAGGCAAGGCACGGCTCGTTCGTCTAATAGACCCTAGTACATTGTAGGTAGTCGTGTTTGCTGACGAGATTTGAGTTACGAGTACCGAAGACGCAAAACTGTGAGTTCATGTCCCCCTTTTCTTTAAACTGTTTGGTTTATTTACTTCGGGGTGAAATACATGTTACAAAAGGATACATACAAATACAATTGGTATGGTTAGCCTAGGAAAGAACCATAGATCATGTGAATGGGTAGGCGGATACTTGAGACCATTTATCCTCGTATAAGGACCGAGGGGCACGAGTGCTAGATCTATTTGGGTGTAGCGAGCCCACACCCATGAGGACCAGGGTGGCCCATAGGGTGACTATGTCTTCCAGCCGGAAGCCCGGTACAAATTTGCTAGGATTGAGTCTTCCTACACCGTCACACATATCAGTGGCCTTGCAAACCATTGGTGATCTTTTCCTTGATTGCTTTCATATCGGGATTTAAAAACATACATACATACACTGTTTAAAAAGGTTTTTACATATACGAAACACATGAACTCGCTCAGCTTTTGTTGATGTTTTCAAATTACATGTATTTCAGGGAACTAAGTGGATCTAGCAGGTGTTTGCATGTTTTCAAGTTGTGTCATGAATAAAGGATGTCATCCGTGGTCGTAGGGTTTGGCAGATGTATCTTATTCCTGGACGAGATACATGTTTCTAAACTCGGTTTCATTTAAGGTCTTTTGTTGTGTCTGTGTGAACTCATTTAAACATGTTGTGGTTGTAACTTAAAATTTGGTGTCTACGTTTCAGACATGTATGTTGTGGTATTTTCAAACTAAATTTTATGGATGAACATCTTATGGTTTTTATCTTATAGCGTTGTTATGGTTGCATGCCATGGTATTAAGAAAGTCACACCAATAATCACGCTTTCGCAAAAGTCAGGGTGTGACACACAGCCACTCTCTGTGTAATTGAAACTCTAACTATCTAGCTCACCCCCGGACCCTAATGCATAATGCGTGTTTATATATTACACACACATGAAAACTAGGCCAAGCCTAATTACATAACAAGAAAAACTCGGACACACATACTGTCACACCCTGGCTTTGCGGAAGCGTGGTTAATTTGGTGTGACTTCTTAATACCATAGCTTAATCATAACAAAGCTATATGAATTAAAACATGCAAGAATCATCCATTAAATTTTTAAACCAAAAGTAGTATCATTGTTTAAACGGAACAACACTCTAATAACCATGACATTGTTTCCCAAACAAAAACAACTTAAACATAACATAAACACAGTTGAAGGACTGTGACTTGTCCAGGAAAGAGTCACATTCCCTAAACCCCGGATGATCTTGGAAAGTAGTGCAGCGGGAAAACATGCCATACCGTGCCAGATCTTTAATTCCCTGAAATACATGTAAGTTGAAAAATCAACAATAATGTTGAGCGAGTTCATGTGTAAGTGAGTAAATAAACCTTTGTCTTTATCAAAAACCCTGGTATGTAGCAAATAAGGAAAAAGAGATCACCAATGGTTTGCAAGGCCATTGATATGTGTGAAGTGCAAGTAGGAAGACTCAAACCTAGCGGATTTATGCGTCGGGCACTAAGTCACCCCGAGGTCCGTTATGCTGGACCTGGGGCTGGGCTCGCTACACCCAGATAGATCTACCGCTCCTGTCCCTCGGTCCTACCAAGAGGATTAATGGCCTCAAGTTTCCGCCTACCCACTCACATGATCTAAGTAGTAAACCTCCTTACGCTAACCATACCATGTATAAAGTAATCATAAACATTGTAACATATATTCCACCCCCGCAGTTTAGAAAACTGAAAACAGTTAAGAGAAAAGGGGGACATGAACTCACAGTCAGTGCGTTGCTATACCAAGTACTCCGAATGTCGGGCAGCTGTGCAACGACCTACATGTGCTAATTCTATTAGACGGATGGCCGTGCCTTAGCTTTATAGTTTAAGTTTTTGGGAAATAGTTAGACAACTATTTCGTGTTTATATTTTGCATGTACTTGGTAGTTAATCTCCTTCCCAAGGATGGGGGATTTAATACATGTGTATTTGTATTATATCATTAAGTCCCACTTAATATATTTTTACTTCTACTTCCAAAATATAAATATTTTTCTCAAAAATATTATATTTTCACTTCACATAATACTTCCAAAATAATGCGTTGACAAAATACGCGTTCATGAATATTTCCGTATAATGCGTAAGTTACGTTTTAACGATTAAGTGGTAATAATAATTACCGGTGTAACTTATATGTTTGTCGTGTAAGCGGTTGTATTATTTTGGAGCTGTTATCGTTCGAAATATTATTTTTACTCAAAAAATAATATTTGTGTATTTTCACAAAATAATCATAAACAGTGTGGTGAAAAATATATTTACCAAATATATATTTGTAACGTTTAGTTTTGTGAAAATCCCACCTCCGAATATTGGTAAATAAAGTCGTGGCGAAATATATTTTGAAAACATATCAAAATAATTCTAACACTTGTAAATAATTCTAAGTGTTAGGTTTTTAGAAAAATTTCGCCAGAGTTTTCCCTGTAACTGGAGGTGGCCAAGCTTTCAAGCGTATCATTTTCTTTTACAAAATCATTTCAACACTTCTTTAATCAATCAATCAATTTCCGACACATCAAACTAGTCGACAAGTATGTAAATCGCATAATCACATGAACTTGTGGTTTTTCCGAAAACTATAGTGTAGATCCCGTTATATTTTGTGGATCTATGTGTAAAGTAACTAAATCTTGTAAAAACCTCGTTTTTAGAATAAATCTATCTTTACATCTTCCCGTCATCTTTTACAAAAATTGTTATTTTGCCGGATCTTTCATTTCACAAGTGTTTATACACTTGTGGTTTGTAAAAATCATATTTGTTAGTGTGTCATCCGACTTTTAGGAAACATGATTTTTCTCGACACTTGGTCCTTTGAAAATACCACTTGCAGATACGTAGATCCTCTAGTTTTGAACACTATTTTACAAGTAAAAATACTTTTACACAAGTTCATGTTTCTCGTGTGGTAGAGTTTCACCTTTTAACCCTTGTACCGTTCGAAACAAGCTTATGTCAAGATCCATGATCTTATCAAAGTCGGGATAAACGATGATCCGAGCTACCACTACGTAGATCGGGCCTAAATAATCACCATTTTCAAATACTACAACTTTTACACAAGTATTAAGCTTTTAACCAACCATATTCATGTTTTAGTAGACTTTAAAGATTCAAAATGCAAGTTTCCGAGTTTTAACCGTTACAAATCTTATTAACCACCTTAGATTAGTTCGAGAATGAGTTTTAAGTGTTATACCTCTAGCTCGGGGCTAGGGAAGATTCTAGGCGAAAAGGTGGTGGATAAAAGCAAGATAACGAGGTCCTTCCACTTCCGTTAGCTCCAAGACTCCTTATGCGTGACCCGAAAGGCTTGTGTATGCTTGGAATGGATGGATCAAAAGCAGAAAATGGGTGTGTAGGGGGTGGGGTGTTCGGCCGAGAGCTATGTAGAGGGAGAGAGAGTTGTGTTTTGGTGAAATGTGAAGTGTATAATCTAATGTGTTTAGGCTAGGTATTTATAGACAAATCAAGTTCCTTAATCCATTGGTCACTATGTCTTCAAGATATTAGGCAATTGAAATAAAATAATCTAACCTTGTACTCTTGTGTCTCCCCTAGTTAGGCCGATCTCAATGGGGGGGGGGGGTCTTGGTTCGATTTCAAGTGGATAGTTAGAGTTTAGTTATGTTAAACCAAGTTAGATTTAGGGTTAACTCGGTTAGTGGTGTGATGCGTGCTATAGCGGGTGTTAGGGTAATCAGGGACCCTAACTGGCTCAGAAAAAGACCAATAATATTTTTGTCAATATTTTCATGTTCCGGGTATAGTCCGGTTGTTCGGTTGGATAGTAATCCGTTAAAGTGCTTAAGTAAGCTTTTAAGCGTCGTTAATAATATTTTTAGTGACACAACTTATTCTACAAAGTGTCAGGAATATTTTCCTCATGTTTTGGCACTTTATTAGTTAGCCAGAAGCTAGTATGTTAATAAAAGTGCTGTGGCTTGTGCTTAGAGTACGTTTTAGGCACATCCAGTCATTATATCTTATTCCTAGAGACGCAGTTTTACAACCCTTGTATCCCTACACTCACTATGGGTGTAGTAATATATTTCTGGCTCATACAGGCCCTTAGAGGCAGTGTCTGCCTGATGCTGGCTTTATCAGCATGTTCAATAGGTTATCCGTTCTAATGCTACTGTGCTTTAGTGCATCATGTTTGTCACTAAGGTTCAACGTGTAATTAATGTAGTGACGGAAATCAAAGTATGATGCAGGAATATACAAGTACTAGAAATCAAGTAGCAGTTCATTGGCAATTTCAGTTAAGCACAGTAATTAAGCAGCAATTAGTTATTAATTAAATCGTACGGATACCTGGTTTAGTGAGGGTTGTCACATTCTCCCCCCGTTAGAAAAATTTCGTCCCGAAATTTTAAGCTCTGCTTGTAGAAGCAGGGTTCTCAGGAAATAAGTGGGGGTATTTCTCTTTCATTCGGTCCTCACGCTCCCAGGTGAATTCAGGACCATGTCTAGCATTCCAACGAACTTTGACGAGCTTGACACTGCTTCGGCGGGTCTTGTTAACTTTCCAATCCGTGACCTCGACAGGTTCTTTAACGAAATGGAGCGTGTCGTCAACATGAATTTCGTCGGTAGGAATGGCAACGGTATCTTGAGTTGGACTTCTCTTCAGATTGGATACATGGAATGTATCGTGAACACCATTCAGTTCGGCAGGTAAATCCAACTTGTAAGCTACTAACCCGATTCTCTCCAAGATCTTGAATGGTCCAATATACCTCGGGTTCAACTTTCCACGTTTCCCAAAGCGTGCCACACCCTTCCAGGGTGATACCTTCAACAAAACCATCTCACCAACCTCAAACTCTAGAGGTTTCCTGCTTCGATCCGCGTAGGCTTTCTGCCGGTCACGAGCCGCACTGATGCGGTCCCGTATCTGTGCGATCTTATCTGTGGTTTCCTGTACCACTTCAGGACCAACCAATTGTCTATCACCTGCGTCTGCCCAACAAAGCGGTGATCTGCACTTGCGCCCATATAAAGCCTCGAATGGCGCGGCACCAATACTGGTGTGGTAGCTGTTGTTGTATGAGAACTCAACCAAAGGCAAATGCTTATCCCAGCTACCGCCCAAATCCATCACACATGCTCTCAGCATATCTTCTAGTGTCTGTATCGTCCGCTCGCTTTGGCCGTCGGTCTGCGGGTGAAAAGCAGTGCTCAGATTCAACTTTGAGCCAAAAGCTTCCTGGAAGGATTGCCATATCCTTGACACGAACCTTCCGTCTCTATCAGAGATAATCGAGAGAGGTACTCCATGGCGTGTAACAATCTCTCTCATGTAAATTTCGGCCAGTTTGCTCGTATTATCCTTCTCTCGGATAGGTAGGAAGTGTGCTGACTTCGTTAAGCGGTCCACTATTACCCAAATAGTGTCATGGCCTCTTGGCGTTCTTGGCAACTTCGTAATAAAATCCATAGAGATTTGTTCCCATTTCCACTTGGGAATCTCTGGTTGCTGCAGAAGTCCCGAAGGCTTCTGGTATTCCGCTTTAACCTTAGCGCAAGTTAAACATTTGCTCACATAAACAGCCACATCGCCTTTCATCCTAGGCCACCAATAATAATCTTTAAGATCCTGGTACATCTTATCCGCTCCAGGATGGATAGAGTACCGCGACTTGTGAGCTTCATCGAAAATAACCTTCCTTAGACCACCAAACAGAGGAACCCAAATCCTTTTCTCAAAACACAACGTTCCTTCCCTGTTTGGTACCAATATCTTCTCCATCCCACGGAGATACTCTTCTTCAAGGTTTCTTTCCTTGAGAGCTTCTTTCTGCGCGGCACGAATGCGCAAGGAAAGATCGGTCTGAATAATCATCTCCAAAGCCCTAACCCTTATGGGCTTGATCCTCTCTTTTCGACTTAGGGCATCGGCGACCACATTCGCCTTCCCTGGATGATACTTAATCTCGCAGTCGTAGTCATTCAACAGTTCTACCCATCGTCTTTGTCTCATGTTCAACTCCTTCTGGTTGAATATGTGTTGGAGGCTCTTGTGATCAGTGAAGATTGTGCACTTCGTACCATAAAGGTAGTGTCTCCAGATCTTTAAAGCAAAAACCACTGCGCCTAGCTCCAAATCGTGTGTGGTATAGTTCTTTTCGTGTACCTTCAGTTGGCGTGACGCGTAGGCAATAACCTTTTGACGTTGCATCAACACACAACCCAATCCTTGACGCGATGCGTCGCAGTATACCACAAAATCATCTGTACCTTCCGGTAGAGCTAAGATTGGCGCGTTGCAAAGCTTATCCTTCAATATCTGAAATGCTTCCTCCTGTTTGATTCCCCAATCAAACTTCTTGTCCTTCTGCGTGAGGAGCGTTAATGGTTGGCGATCTTTGAAAAGTTCTCAATGAACCTTCGATAATAGCCAGCCAAACCCAAGAATTGCCGAATCTCGGTTGGCGTTTTTGGCGTTTCCCAATCCTTGATCGCCTCGATCTTGGTGGGATCCACGTGGATTCCATCTCCGTTTACCACGTGCACAAGGAATTGCACTTCTCTTAGCCAAAACTCGCACTTAGAGAATTTGGCGTATAGCTGTTCCTTCTTCAGCAGCTCCAGAATGGCTCTTAAATGCTGTTCGTGCTCAGCCTTCGTCTTTGAATAAATCAAAATATCATCGATGAATACGATCACGAACTTATCCAGGTACGGCTTGCAAACTCGATTCATCAAATCCATGAACACTGCAGGTGCGTTTGTCAAACCAAACGGCATAACGAGAAACTTGTAGTGTCCATATCGAGTTCTGAAGGCTGTCTTTGGGATACTCTCCTCCTGTATCCGTAACTGATGGTATCCAGATCGAAGATCGATCTTTGAATAAAAGCTTGAACCTTGTAGTTGGTCAAACAGATCATCGATTCTTGGCAGGGGATACCTATTCTTGATCGTCAGCTTGTTCAACTCTCTGTAGTCAATGCACATACGGAAACTACCGTCCTTCTTCTTGACAAACAAAACTGGAGCTCCCCAAGGCGAGAAGCTTGGTCGGATAAATCCCTTGTCTAACAACTCTTGAAGTTGTGTCGACAGTTCCTGCATCTCAGACGGGGCAAGTCTGTAGGGTGCCTTAGCCACAGGCGCGGCGCCTGGAACTAAGTCAATGCGAAACTCCACTTGTCTTTGAGGCGGCAAGCCAGGCAAATCTTCTGGAAAGACTTCTGGATATTCCCTCATGACAGGGATGTCTTCGATCTTTGGCTCAGCAGCCTTCTTATCTACAATGTGTGCCAGAAAGGCAGCACATCCCTTCTGCAAACACTTTCTTGCCTTCAGGCAGCTAATAATCCTCAACGGCGTCTCACGCTTTTCTCCGTGAACAACAATGGTCTCACCATCTTCGGTCGGGATACGAACGACCTTCTCATGACAAACTATCTCGGCCTTGTTACTCGATAACCAATCCATCCCTACTACCACGTCGAAGCTTCCCAACTGGACTGGTAGTAGATCTAGAGCGAACTCACGCTCTCCCAATTCGATTACGCACCCTCGAATCACTTCATTAGCTTCTACTAACTTCCCATTCGCTAAATATTCTTAAATTCTAACGACACGAAGCTATAATCGGCGCCAGTATCAAATAAAACGGATGCATAGCGTTGGTTTACAAGGAACGTACCAGTGACAACATTGGGATCCTGGCGCGCTTCCCTTGCTTCTATGTTGAAAACCCTTCCGCGGGCTTGGTTCAATTCCGGGCAATTCCTCTTGTAATGCCCAAGATCACCACAATTGAAATACCCGGGCCTCTGCCCGTTCCCACCATTGTTTCCCGCTTGGTTGTTTCCCTGATTTCGATTCATGGCGCCCGCTTGGTTTGCATGATTGACCCGATCCCCATCACCTCCATGGTTTCCTTGGGGGCGGTTCCCATTACCACCACGATTATTCCTATTCCCAGATCCTCCTTGGCCTCCCCGGCCAGCACTAGCCCAACAAAAATCCTTCATATGACCAGTCTTCCCACATGATTCACAAACTCTTAGCCTGCAACGACCAGAGTGATGTCGTTGGCATGAGTTGCACTTGGGTTGTGCACCCATATATCCCTTTCCTTTCTTCCTACCACCAGCTGTATCCTGAGCTGGCGTGTTCTGCTCTCCTTTCTTAACCACCACCCCGGTGCCCTGCTTGAAGTTCGAAAACTTTCGTTTGTTACCACCTGACGACTCCACATGAGTCTCTTTCTTCTTGGGCTCAGCTTCATCAAACTTGTTCAAACGAATTGCCTCCTCGGTGAGAGCCACACTCAAATCAATGGCTTCAGTGATAGTTGCAGGTTTGGAGGAGGTCACCATGCTGATGATTTGAGGAGCTAATCCCCAAATGAAGCGTTCAATTCTCTTGAACTCAGGTGTGACCATGTAGGGTACCACATGCGACAAGTCGTGGAATCTCTGAACATACTCTGCTATCTTAGGACCTTCCATTTTCAAATGCCAGAACTCGGTCTCCAATCTCTGAATTTCAGCGCGGGAACAGTACTTCTTGCGCATGAGTTCCTTCAGTTCAGCCCAAGTCAGCGCGTAAGCAGCAGCTTCGCCAAGTGTCTGTACTTGTAGATTCCACCAGGATAGGGCTCCATCCAGAAATAGCCCAGAGATATAAGTTACTTGTTGATCCAGCGCGCATTTGCTCATGCGAAGTACGGATTTGGTTTTCTCAGCCCAGCGGACAAAAGCGACAGCACCTCCTGTGCCATCAAAGTTTACGGGCTTGCAGTCCAAGAACTGTTTGTAGGTGCACCCTGCACATACATTATAACGCATGATTGGCATTAGCATTCTTGCTAAGGAAATCCATTTAGGTCATGGTATGTCTTAACGACTTAGGGTTACCATGAGGTGGATTGTTGTTGATGCCAGTGTTGCCAGAGTTGCTTCCACTCATTCCTCCTTGAGAGGCAGCATATTGAGCAATAGCAGCAGCAATGACTTGCTGTAGTTCGTCCTGAGTAGTGGGCATTTGCTGTGGTTGACGTCTTGGCGGCATCTTCTAAAGATGTGTACGTCGGTCAGGCCATAGTAAAGCGTACGTATATAGTAATAGTAATAGCACATAACATCTCATGTTATCGATACTTCACAAATACTAATCACACAACATCCCATGTCACAAATATTATACACACAACATCCCATGTCACAAATATTATACACACAACATCCCATGTCATAATAATGTAAATAAGCAATCAAGCGAGTCAAATATGATGAGAATACTGCGATTGCCATATATATCGAGACCACAACGTAAGTGTATCAGTACATCACTGTGTCATACAATCATCAATCAACTAGGGGCTACATCACCCCTGTCCAAAAGCTATATCAAATCAGTGTCAAATACATCAAATACATCAAGTATGTGTCAAAAGTCAATATCATCATGTAGTCTCCAAAATGCTATGCAATCAAAAGCAATCGCGGTCCTCTCACCAACGTCTACACAAGCAGTACTGATGAGCTCTATACAGATGGCGGTGGAGGAGGGGGAAAGTAAGTGTAAAGCAAGCGGCGTAGCTGAAGCCAGTCCTCCTCCATAGCCTGCTGAGTGCGAATGACGGAAGCAACCTGCTGCTCTAGTGTAAAGAGACGAGCAGCATAATCTGGGGGTAATGATCGACATGGCTGAAGAGGAGAGTGTATCTGACCATGGCATGAACATGGTGGCAGCTGAGCTCTCTCGAGCTCCTGGAGACGCTGCGTGTGTGACTCGTGCTGATGAACGAAGGACATCAAAACGTCCTCTATAGTGTGTCCCATATGAAATGGATGGTAAGGATCAGTAGGTGGCATGACTGGTGGTGTCGACCAAAGCAAAGGCTCACTGGTGGGGTCAAACGGTGCCACATGAAACGGTGAAGTAGAGGGTGGAACAGATGACATCTGGGGCATAAAGGGGATAGACATCGGTATGTGCCCAAAAGGATGGGCTGAAGAGCCCTCTCCAGGCCTCGCTAGAGGTACAAACTGAGGAACTTGAAAAGTGAAATCAACAGGTCGTGTAACAGGGATCTGAGGGGGCAAAGGTGGAACGTCCTCATCAGCAGGTATCCAACCGTGCTGTGCATGCTCATCCGGTGGATCCATGTGGTCTGCAAACAGTGCGTGCTCAGGCTCAAGTGGAATGGGATCAAATGGGGGAGCAACAATAGGATCAACTCGTGCAATGTGCTTAACAGGGATATCAGCAACAAAAGGTGGAGGAACAACAGGATCGACAGCAATAACATGATCATCCTCCAGGTGATCATCAACGGGCGGGTCAGCTAGAACGGGCTCAACTGGGATGCCAGCATGTACGGGGTCATGCTCGGGCATAGGATCTAGAGCAGCTGCCTGCTCAGGAGCCAAGGCAGGCTCATGGTCATCAAAAGCCATCTCGAAATCAAAATCGGGATCAATAGGATCAACTGGATCAGCGGGATTCTCCATGGGCTGGTCCATCGGGATAAACTCAATATCATGATCTGGGTCGAATCCCGGAGGAAAAATGGGATCAGAATCCTCTATGTCGTCATGCTCAAATGCAAAGCTCGGAATAGGTGCGGCAGAGGATGCCTGGTCAGGATCCGAATCGTGTGCAAAGTGCTGTGCGCTCACCTCGTGAGAAGGTGCGGATGCCACAGACTCAAAGGAGTCTGGGACCGGTGAATGTGCGGGTGAGTCCTCGGCAGGGGCATCAGCGATCATCAGAAGATCGCCAGCGGGAAGTAGGGCTGCGTCCGGGATCTCATCCTCTATAGGCTCATCCTCAAACAAATCGATATCGCCGTCAGCCTCGGCGTCAAGTAGTAAGTCATATGCGGGATAAACAGCTAAAGGTATAGGAGCCGGAATCACAACTAGAGGTAAGTACTCAGCAGGGGGGCCATCCGCAGGCTCATCAGCACCCTCGGGTAGTGCGAAGGGCTGGAAATCGTCGTCGTCCGTGCTAGTGGAATCAGATGTATGCACCTCATGCTCCGAAGATGGGAGGTCATCAGATACGATAGGTAGGGGTCCAGTGGTGTCCGAGTCACCTGTGCCTGGTGAGTCCATGTGTCTGTAACACCAACACAAATATGCACAAATAATCAGTCATACAATCAGGTAATCACATAAGCTACCAAGTAAGATATCACATAATCCTCCTAGTCCCACTAGCCTCCCAGCCTCCCAGACTGCCTTTTCCTAGTCCCACTAGCCAATTCTCCCAGCCTCCCAGACTGCTCTTCCTAGTCCCACTAGCCTCCCAGTCCCTCAGACTGACTCCCTAGTCCCACTAGTCAATTCTCCCAGCCTCCCAGACTGACTCCCTAGTCCCACTAGTCCATTCTCCCAGCCTCCCAGACTGACTCCCTAGTCCCACTAGAAAACTACCTCGATCCATTTGATCGAGCCTCGGCCTCCCAGACCGAGCCTCAGCCTCCCAGACTGAGCCTAAAATAATAAATAAAATGCGCTCAACATTTGTTTATAAAAAGGTTTTGGATCTGGACTTAAGTGGTATGCAGTAAAAATGTTTTCGTGAGAGCCCTAGTGATCATAGTCTAGACTCGAGAAGGAATCCTAGTTCGCTATGATCAGAGCTCTGATACCAAGCTGTCACACCCTGGCTTTGCGGAAGCGTGGTTAATTTGGTGTGACTTCTTAATACCATAGCTTAATCATAACAAAGCTATATGAATTAAAACATGCAAGAATCATCCATTAAATTTTTAAACCAAACATAGTATCATTGTTTAAACGGAACAACACTCTAATAACCATGACATTGTTTCCCAAACAAAAACAACTTAAACATAACATAAACACAGTTTAAGGACTGTGACTTGTCCAGGAAAGAGTCACGTTCCCTAAACCCCGGATGATCTTGGAAACTAGTGCAGCGGGAAAACATGCCATACCGTGCCAGATCTTTAATTCCCTGAAATACATGTAAGTTTAAAAATCAACAATAATGTTGAGCGAGTTCATGTGTAAGTGAGTAAATAAACCTTTGTCTTTATCAAAAACCCTGGTATGTAGCAAATAAGGAAAAAGAGATCACCAATGGTTTGCAAGGCCATTGATATGTGTGAAGGGCAAGTAGGAAGACTCAAACCTAGCGGATTTCTGCGTCGGGCACTAAGTCACCCCGAGGTCCGTTATGCTGGACCTGGGGCTCGGCTCGCTACACCCAGATAGATCTACCGCTCCTGTCCCTCGGTCCTACCAAGAGGATTAATGGCCTCAAGTTTCCGCCTACCCACTCACATGATCTAAGTAGTAAACCTCCTTACGCTAACCATACCATGTATAAAGTAATCATAAACATTGTAACATGTATTCCACCCCCGCAGTTAGAAAACTGAAAACAGTTAAGAGAAAAGGGGGACATGAACTCATAGTCAGTGCGTCGCTATACCAAGTACTCCGAATGTCGGGCAGCTGTGCAACGATCTACATGTGCTAATTCTATTAGACGGATGGCCGTGCCTTAGCTTTATAGTTTAAGTTTTTGGGAAATAGTTAGACAACTATTTCGTGTTTATATTTTGCATGTACTTGGTAGTTAATCTCCTTCCCAAGGATGGGGGATTTAATACATGTGTATTTGTATTATATCATTAAGTCCCACTTAATATATTTTTACTTCTACTTCCAAAATATAAATATTTTTCTCAAAAATATTATATTTTCACTTCACATAATACTTCCAAAATAATGCGTTGACAAAATACGCGTTCATGAATATTTCCGTATAATGCGTAAGTTACGTTTTAACGATTAAGTGGTAATAATAATTACTGGTGTAACTTATATGTTTGTCGTGTAAGCGGTTGTATTATTTTGGAGCTGTTATCGTTCGAAATATTATTTTTACTCTAAAAATAATATTTGTGTATTTTCACAAAATAATCATAAACAGTGTGGTGAAAAATATATTTACCAAATATATATTTGTAACGTTTAGTTTTGTGAAAATCCCACCTCCGAATATTTGTAAATAAAGTCGTGGCGAAATATATTTTGAAAACATATCAAAATAATTCTAACACTTGTAAATAATTCTAAGTGTTAGGTTTTTAGAAAAATTTCGCCAGAGTTTCCCCTGTAACTGGAGGTGGCCACGCTTTCAAGCGTATCATTTTCTTTTACAAAATCATTTCAACACTTCTTTAATCAATCAATCAATTTCCGACACATCAAACTAGTCGACAAGTATGTAAATCGCATAATCACATGAACTTGTGGTTTTTCCGAAAACTATAGTGTAGATCCCGTTATATTTTGTGGATCTATGTGTAAAGTAACTAAATCTTGTAAAAACCTCATTTTTAGAATAAATCTATCTTTACATCTTCCCGTCATCTTTTACAAAAATTGTTATTTTTCCGGATCTTTCATTTCACAAGTGTTTATACACTTGTGGTTTGTAAAAATCATATTTGTTAGTGTGTCATCCGACTTTTAGGAAACATGATTTTTCTCGACACTTGGTCCTTTGAAAATACCACTTGCAGATACGTAGATCCGCTAGTTTTGAACACTATTTTACAAGTAAAAATACTTTTACACAAGTTCATGTTTCTCGTGTGGTAGAGTTTCACCTTTTAACCCTTGTACCGTTCGAAACAAGCTTATGTCAAGATCCATGATCTTAACAAAGTCGGGTTAAACGATGATCCGAGCTACCACTACGGGGCCTAAAGAATCACCATTTTCAAATACTACCACTTTTACACAAGTATTAAGCTTTTAACCAACCATATTCATGTTTTAGTAGACTTTAAAGATTCAAAATGCAAGTTCCCGAGTTTTAACCGTTACAAATCTTATTAACCACCTTAGATTAGTTCGAGAATGAGTTTTAAGTGTTATACCTCTAGCTCGGGGCTAGGGAAGATTCTAGGCGAAAAGGTGGTGGATAAAAGCAAGATAACGAGGTCCTTCCACTTCCGTTAGCTCCAAGACTCCTTATGCGTGACCCGAAAGGCTTGTGGATGCTTGGAATGGATGGATCAAAAGCCGAAAATGGGTGTGTAGGGGGTGGGGTGTTCGGCCGAGAGCTATGTAGAGGGAGAGAGAGTTGTGTTTTGGTGAAATGTGAAGTGTATAATCTAATGTGTTTAGGCTAGGTATTTATAGTCAAATCAAGTTCCTTAATCCATTGGTCACTATGTCTTCAAGATATTAGGCAATTGAAATAAAATAATCTAACCTTGTACTCTTGTGTCTCCCCTAGTTAGGCCGATCTCAATGGGGGGGGGTCTTGGTTCGATTTCAAGTGGATAGTTAGAGTTTAGTTATGTTAAACCAAGTTAGATTTAGGGTTAACTCGGTTAGTGGTGTGATGCGTGCTATAGCGGGTGTTAGGGTAATCAGGGACCCTAACTGGCTCAGAAAAAGACCAATAATATTTTTGTCAATATTTTCATGTTCCGGGTGTAGTCCGGTTGTTCGGTTGGATAGTAATCCGTTAAAGTGCTTAAGTAAGCTTTTAAGCGTCGTTAATAATATTTTTAGTGACACAACTTATTCTACAAAGTGTCAGGAATATTTTCCTCATGTTTTGGCACTTTATTAGTTAGCCAGAAGCTAGTATGTTAATAAAAGTGCTGTGGCTTGTGCTTAGAGTACGTTTTAGGCACATCCAGTCATTATATCTTATTCCTAGAGACGCAGTTTTACAACCCTTGTATCCCTACACTCACTATGGGTGTAGTAAAATATTTCTGGCTCATACAGGCCCTTAGAGGCAGTGTCTGCCTGATGCTGGCTTTATCAGCATGTTCAATAGGTTATCCGTTCTAATGCTACTGTGCTTTAGTGCATCATGTTTGTCACTAAGGTTCAACGTGTAATTAATGTAGTGACGGAAATCAAAGTATGATGCAGGAATATACAAGTACTAGAAATCAAGTAGCAGTTCATTGGCAATTTCAGTTAAGCACAGTAATTAAGCAGCAATTAGTTATTAATTAAATCGTACGGATACCTGGTTTAGTGATGGTTGTCACACATACATAAATTCAGAATTCCTAATCTTTTTGATAAACTCGGACTCCATGATCTCTTAAGATCGGAATCTTCAAGATGGTAAACTCGGAACAGGTTATCTTCCTTGGAACTTGTCTTTCTCGGAATCCAAGTCTTGGACCTAACTATTTAGCTGTTGTCACAGAATACGCACCAACAATGAAGCCTCAGGACTTTTTTAAAATTGTACCATAACTTTTTATACGATATTATTTAAAAAAAAATTGTTCCATAAAATCAAACATTTTTTTATCTTTAATTTGAGTAACATATTGCAATATAAAATATGAAAACTAAAAAAACCCAAATATTGTATTGTGTTGTTATGTTGTATAACATATTTGTGGTGGATTTTTTGCACTAGATTTTGGTACTATATTTTTTGTGTTGGATTTGTTGTATAAATTTTGGATTAAATTTTTTTATACTATTATTTTTTACTAGATTTTCTGTAAACAAAAGGAAAGGGTTTGTGTTTCACGGCCAAAATACTCCTTCCTCCTACTACTTATAAGAAGTGACATATCTCTTCTCCATTTTTTGAGTAAACTGCTAAAATCGTCCCTGTGGTTTGACTCAAATTGCTAGATCAGTCCAAAATCAATTTTTTTTGCTAAAACAGTCCCTGAGCCTAGTTTCTGTTGCTATTTCAGTCCAATAAATTAACACCGTTAGAGCCTCCGTTAATGAATGGGTAAAACTGCTAAATTCGTCCATGGGGTTTGATTCAAGTTGCTAGATCAGTTCAAAATCAAGTTTTTTGAATTTGTTAATTATAAACTTATTTAGGTATATAATTTTTCTAGACTTACATTAATTTTTTGAATTTGTTAATTATAAACTTATTTAGATTATAAACTTATTTAGGTATATATTTTTTCTAGACTTGCATTAATTTTTTGAATTTGTTAATTATAAACTTATTTAGATTATAAACTTATTTAGGTATATAAATCATTAATATCACAAGAGAAAAAATCCTTTTGCTAGTTATTTTGAAAAATTATTTCTTAGTTATTTTGATTATTATTATTATTATTATTATTAAATATTTACTAATTATATACTTAAGTATTTAAATAAGATAATACTTAATTTAATTTAAATAAAATTAGTTTTAAAAATATAAATGTAGCTTTTTTGAAGAGCGTAATTTAACCGGCCCAGCCTTAAATACTGATTTTATTTTGATGTTGTTGCTGTTGTTGTTGTTACCATGTAAATATTTAGTATTTATTTAAGGATTTAAATAAGACAACAGTTAATTTAAACAATATTTAGTTATGAAAAATACAAACATTATATGTAAATTTAAATATTAAGAAATTAACATAATTTTTATTTGTTTTTATTTAATTCGTAATATTTAATTTTTAATATTTATCAATTATTTTAATTTAATATTTGTATTATAAAGTTCTTTTATTCATTTTTTCTACTTAACTAAGTGGTTTCTTATTTAATAATACTTATCATTCAGGTGAGGTCGGACAACATGTCGTGCCAGAACAAGTCTCATAAAAAGGATTATTTTGGTTTGAGTCAAAACGGGTTCGGGTCAAACCAGTATTTAAGACAGGTCAAATAAAATTGCGCTCTCCAAAAGAGCTACATTCTGTTTATATTTTTATAACTAAACACAAATTTAAATTATATATTTAGGGTAGACTTGTAATTTATCTTAAATTTTAAGACATTTAAGAAAATATGTAATGCATTTGGTACAAGTATTGATGCATTAAGAACCTGTCATTTACATTTTTTTTCTCTTGTGATATTAATGATTTATTCAACGAACATAAATATAACTGGACCCGCCTTAAATAAATTTATAATCTTGTGATATTAATGATTTATATACCTAAATAAGTTTATAATCTACATAAGTTTATAATTAACAAGTTCAAAAAATTAATGTAAGTCTAGAAAAATTATATACCTAAATAAGTTTATAATCTACATAAGTTTATAATTAACAAATTCAAAAAATTAATGTAAGTCTAGAAAAATTATATACCTAAATAAGTTTATAATTAACAAATTCAAAAAACTTGATTTTGGACTGATCTAGCAACTTGAATCAAACCTCAGGGACGAATTTAGCAGTTTTACCCATTCATTAACGGAGGTTCTAACGGTGTTAATTTATTGGACTGAAATAACAACAGAAACTAGGCTCAGGGACTGTTTTAGCAAAAAAAGTTGATTTTGGACTGATCTAGCAATTTGAGTCAAACCTCAGGGATGATTTTAGCAGTTCACTCCCCTTTTTTTAAGTACATCCAAGTAACGAATATATGTAGGTTATTTAAACAAATAGAACAAAGACAATTGGTGCTTTTAATATATATGATCAAAATTTTTCACGCCATACTCGCTTCTGTTTTCTTACTAGCTTGTATAGCATCAGGTCGAACATTTCCCACATTATGAGCTGCATCCAGTGGCGCACACATAGCAAGCCGCTCCTCGAGCTCGGCGAAAGAAATAGGGCAAAACCCAAGAAAATCCGAGGGATTGAGATCGCCATTATTGCGGTTTGCTTCCGAGGTTACAGATCCGTCGAATCCAACATGTGCCACATGCTTTACATCGGTTGGAAGCCCGATTTCCAGTTCCATATGCACTTCATCCATCTCGCCGTCCTTGAACACTAGAACAACAAATACAATACAAGTCCAATGAACTAATAGCGCTATAATAGGTTTATATTTGTTATTTTTTTATAATTATCTATCGGTAAGACCCGTGTGCAAACACGGGTGGTTTCTTAGAAAACCATGCATAACACATATAAATGATGAATATGGTTATATTTATAGACTTATAGATAGATAAGTCAGTCGGTAAATACTTAAAGTTTAGAGTATAAAAAATACAAAAAATATACAATTTATTTATTAGTTTTTTTGTGAAAGAAATAACATTTGCATTCAAGAATGTTCATTCTCCAAAAAACAATGTTTTAACTCAACAGTCGTTTATATTTGTAAAATACAAAAAAAAAAAAAAAAAAAGAATTAGCCTACCGAGTGATTGAGACAAATTTTTGATACTCTTGGTGAGCCTTTGAAGGCCAATGGAGACATTAGGCTTTGAAAGTGATGTGAACCTAAATGAGTGTTTCATCATGTTGTCACTTGAAGTTGGTGCTCCTTCTTCATCTTTTTGATCCTTGGGAATACCAAATGATCTACACACTACAATCACATAAAACACATAAATATGCTAACAAGAATATTATCCCATTTATGTAATGATATTCAGTTTTAGAACAAGTTAAGATGATTGGTTTACTTGTATGATAAAAGAGGATAATCTATTTAGATCAACTGAGAAAGGAACACATGAATGTTCATAATTATGTAAAAATATTCATTCAAATTTTAAGCAAATTTGTTATTAGAAAAAATTGCTGGAGCTGGAGAGAGACCCATATGAGAAGAGTCAATATCTTCTTTCGCTCTTCTACCATGTTGAACACAAACTGCGACACTAGCTGCAGAGACACAACCGGTAACAAAGGGAAAAGCTACAAGACGTTCCATTCGATCTTTCATCATCGCGACAGGTGGCAGGAAAATAAACGATGGTGGTGGTAGTGGTAGTTGTTTTCTGAGGTTCAATTGTAAGAATAGAGTTGAGTTAGTTATAGACGTAAATGGTTGAGGATGCTTTGTAAAGAAGATATCATGATTCTGCCCGTAATGACAACTCCATCACCTTTTGGAGAATGGAGTCCATATGTGAATTCAGTGTTTGGAGTTTGGTAGAGAGATTAATTAATTAGAGACCCCTCCATGGCTCCAAATCTCAAGTATTATAAGTATTTAGTGTGTATATATATAATGTCAGAATAATGAAGAGTTTTATTATTAAAGATTATAATGTTACATATATAGTCATGTATTAATTTGAACTTAATACTGAATTAATAAATATATAAACAATTTAGAACTCTTGAAACGAAAGGTACAATAATATAGTAAATATGTGCTTTTCAAATATTAGTTTCCGGTGGAGTTTTTATGTATTGTATACTTGAAGAAAAGTAAGCAAATTTAGAAAGTGGAGTCTACCACAACCACCGAAGAGTCTTTCACCAGCAATCCATGATCATTGGTTATCAATTTCATTGTACTGCTACTTGTCAAAATGGAGATGGTCAATTGGTCGGTCATGCATTTATTTAGATTAAAGAAGTAATATAACATTGTTAAAAATTAGCACAACGAAATTAAGGTCTCAAAAATATTTTTAGGTAAGTATTTTTTAGCGGCTAAATGTTATACTCTTCGGGTATTGAACCCTTAACTTCTTTTGTCTAAATGTTATACTCTTCGGGTATTAAACCCCTAACCTCTTCTGTCTAAACATCTAGAGACTTTTTTCTTCTAGCGGTGGGCAAAGCCGCGAGAAGATTTTTAAAGTAAACTTGAAAGTTAAGGGTTGACTTATAAACTTTGAAAGAAATCAGATTTTAACTCTAAACTCTCATTTAGCTAAACTCTCATTTGACTTATGTAAACCAAAATCGCATAACAATTAACACACAGTTACACGTAGGTTATTGCACTTATAGAAATCATTAGGGTAATTAAGAACCTTGTGAACAATTCTGGACCACACACTTTTCCTAATTAAAATGGAAAAAAGATGCAATTATTTTTTTGGAAAAAATCGCAACTTTTTCTGTTAATTTTTTTTGGATATATAGCCATGTGTATATTGTCAATCTTTAACTATCCATATATGCATATACGTGTTTGAAATTGAAACATACGTATTGTACATCAATGTTTGTTAATGTACATCTATGTACAAATGTGTATAAACGATTGTATATATACGTATATAAAGAAATATTATGGTTCTGAACATGTTTTTTTCTAGTGTACATATGTGTAAAATACAAGTTTAAAGTTGAAAAATAAGTTTAGTACATATATGTTTCATAATATACGCGTATATATAGTTTAAAAATTGACAATTTACATATGTGAATAATTAAAAACTAACAATATACACAAGTATAAAAAAATCCTCTTAAAACGTGGGATTAGAATTAACTTGTATTTCTCTTAGGAAACCCCCCCCCCCCACATATATAAGGCCCTGGGGAAAAACGGGCCTCGACCGAGGGTGCCGCTAGCCCACCCCTGAGGCTGGCCCTGGTTATTTAATAAGTTTTTTAAATGTCCAAATTTTAGTCATGTATCATGGTTTGCCAAAGCCCTTGGTGTACCATGGATGTTCAAGTTGAAATATTGTCTTGGCAGACCGTTAAATCTTTATGGATAAGTTTGGTTCAATGTTATGAGTTTTCATCTTTTGCAATTATTATTATTATTATTATTATTATTATTATTATTATTATTATTATTATTGTAATTGTTTTTGTTGTAATATTATGATAATTTTACTCCTAAATTACACCAAATTAAATCTAATCTAACTGTGTTAGGATTTGAATCTTGGTTTTCTCTCCAAAGTCAAAAGTCTCTGCCACCCAGCCATAGCTAGAATGGTTGTAGCTTCTTATTTTATTATTAATATAACAATAACAATTAAGATTGCTTAATTATCCCCTGATCTTTAATAAGTTTAACATTTAGCCCTTCAATTTTGATAAAATTATACTTTTTTTTTTATCTTACTTTTTCTTTGACTAATTTACACTATAACCCATGAACTTTAATAAAGTTATCATCTAGAGTTTTTACCGAATTTTCTGGTACATGATCTTTTATGGGTCATGATCTTTTATGGGTTTGGTTTGTTTATATCAACGCTCCACACGGGTTATTTTTATCTATGTTTCGATGTGAATTTTCGCTATATCGTTTCAGAACCGACCAATTGTTTTAAATGTTTATATCGTCCGACGTTTATCTCAAAATATACCATTGTGACGTGATATTTTATGAATTTTGATAACGTTGTTTTTCATCAACCGGTTGTTTTAGAAGTTTTTCTAAACTGTTTTGTTTTTATAAACATAACATATTTATGAAATTTGAAAGGGCCATTCTGCCGTATATACAACCAGAAAAGTCAGGAGGACACAGTTTGGTTTAATGGTTAAGAAAAATTTATCAAACAAAGGCCGCACCATGATTTTAATCTACTCCTTTTATTTTACTTGGAAACGTGATTTTCCATGGTTTTAAAACTAATGTGCATAATCACACCCTTCAATTTTCCCAAGTCTAAAACCAAGCCCTCACTTTATGGGTAGCATGGTTTGTTTTTAGACTACACTTTTAATATTGTTGTAATACCCCAAAAATATTAAATGCACATATACGTGAATATATATATATATATATATATATATATATAGGGTAAGGTTCATTTGAGAACCACCCTTATTGTGAGAACCGTGAGAACCAATGTGAACACAAAATAAAATCTACAAAAAAATCAAAAAAGCACTCAAAAATTTTTTATTTTTTTAATATTTTTCTACCAAAAATCACTATATTTAGTTACAAAAAAAAAAAAAAAACGTTTTTTTTAGTAACAGTTATCCATGCACATGTGCATACGTATCATTACTTCAACAAATTCGGTAATACGTTATCAGTAATAGACAATTGCACTTTAATCTACAATATCATCCGTAATACACTACTTTTTACATTACCAATATTCAAAATGCACATGTGCATCATTAGGTATAACCATGATATAACATGTTTTGGTACAACAGGTTTGTGATTTTGAATGGAGAAGTAGGCCCATATACATGTCTTTTGGTTAGTTATATATAGTGGTTGATGATTTGGCTATAGTTGTTACTTTATGATGTAATTTGATGATTGGATGGTATAAATGGTGTTGATATAGATGTAACAAAGGGAAAATATTGGTAATGGTGTTGTATTATGGATGGTAGGAGGTAATGATATTGCATTATGGATGGTAGGAGGTAATGGTAGTGTATTATGGATGGTATGATAGATGAAAGGGAAAGTGTATTCAAAGTAGTGTACCAAAACACCTTATTTCATGTTGATACATATAGATGCACATGTGCATTTCTAATATTGGTAATGTAAAAGGTAGTGTATTACATATAGTAGTGTAAATGAAAGCGTAATTGTCTAATATTTGTAATGAATTATGGAATTTGTCAAATACATGACAAAAATGCACATGTGCATGTTTGTGTATTATGGATGGAATGATAGATGAAAGAGAAGGTAGTGTACCAACACACCTTATTTCATGTTGATACATATAGATGCACATGTGCATTTCTAATATTGTTAACGTAAAAAGTAGTATATTACACGTGATACTGTAAATGAAAGTGCAATTGTCAAATATTTGTTATAAATTACGGAATTTGTCAAAGAAATGATACAAATGCACATGTATAACTGTGACTCGAATTTTTTATTTTACATTTTTTGAATTTTTTTTAATTTTTTATTATAAACGAAATATAGCGATTTTTCCAAAAAAATAGTAAAAAAAATAAAAAAATTTTGGGTGTTTTTTAGATTTTTTTAGGTATTACTGTTTGTGTTCACACTAGTTCTCGCGGTTCTCGCAATAAAGGGTGGTTTCCTAACGGATCCTTCTCCTATACATATATATAGTTAACTTTCGTTTTGCTCCCTGTGGTTTGGTTATTTTAACGGTTTTTGCTCCAATAGTTTAAAAATAGCCATTTTCCTCCCTAATCATTCGAGTTTGTCGCCAGTTTGCTCCCTGGCTCTAAATAAGTTAAAACGTTCAATTAAAAGTAGTGGTATTTCGGTAGTTTACTATTACATGCTCACATACATTAATAGAGTGCGTTGCTATCTTTTCGTAACAAGATCCGGTAATGCTTCGACGTTACATCTATTTATTCTAGACAGCTCTTTATGGTGGTCCCAATTTCTCTTTAAATATTAAACACTATAGAATGTATAACCGGAAAACATATATTTTGTTTGCTTGCTTGACACCAAACTATTTTTTCTATAGATTTTATATAGGTTTATGAACCCATAAGGAGTTTTATAGAAAATGATGTATAACATTACTAACAGGGCACATAGTCATCTTAGATGATAGACATTCAAAGTTGCTAGATTGCGTTACTTTGTGGATCTTCACATAAACTGACCTGAAGCTAGCTTTTGTACCAAAAGGCAAATTGTAATGACAAATGGTGATTTAACAACGGTATTGCTAAATTGATTAGATTCAACTTGGTATATTCAACGTTAATGCTGATAGAGAAATAAAATACACTCTTATAGTCAACTTGGTATATTCAACGTCAACTTGGTATAACCAACACCTAGACTAGTATCATAACAATCAAGTAACACCAAATCATCACTATAATTCCAAGTGTTCATACTTGTGTTCATAAAACCCATATAGCATATATATAATTAATCATTCAACCATTAGGTTATGAAACAAAATCACTAAATTCTTATCTAGGGTTTGTTCCTAGACTTATAATCATATCAATTTTGCCAGAACATCAAACATTCATTCAAGAATTTCTTTTATGAGAGTTCATGACAAATCAAAACATCACCAAATATCAAAATTGAACATACCTTGTGATCTCCTAACTATAGTGATCATGAATTTTGCATGGAATTGATTCCAAATCTGTTTCTTTTTTTTTATTTTGAGAGTATTTAGTGAATTTAGGGTTTTAGAAGAAGAGCTCTGTTTGCACTGGATTTTGGTCGAACAGGAAAACACACACAACTGTGTGTTATATTTTTAAAATTTCTATTTAATAAACATGTTTCAAGTTTGTCCCTTTTTAGTCCCTCTATTTTTAAGATTTATAAAATGGGTTAGAATCCTTTGATTCTTTATCATTTCATAACATCTAATTAACTAGGTTATTTATTCATAGTTTTATTTATATATATACAAACATATATATATATATATATATATATATATATATATATATAGAAGAAGGATCCTTTAGGAACCACCCTTTATTGCGAGAACCAATGTGAACACAACCAAAAAAAATATAAAAAATAGAAATTTTTTTTTAAAATTTTTTATAAAAAAATCGATACTTTTCTTCATCAAGCTTTGATTATTGGAGTCAGGGTCAGTAACAATGGTATCAGACCGTAGAACAGGGATGCGATTTTGAACTGGGAGTTAGGGCATGCGTGATTATGGGTATATAACGTTCGTGATTAATCTTTTCAACATGCGTGATTAGGGTTTTTGAGTTTGATAACGTGCGTGATTTACAAATGAACGTGCGTAATTATTGGTCGTATTGGTAGCACGTTAAGAGCTATTGTACGTTAACCTTCCTCTCTCTCTCTCTCTATATATATATATACACAAAGGCCAGTTAACGTACAATACAGCTTAACGTACATCACGTACGACAGATAATTACGCACGTTCATTTGAAAATCACGCACGTTATAAACTAAAAAACTGAAATCACGCATGTTGGAAAACATTAATCACGCATGATGAAAACATTAATCACGCATGTTATACACATAATCACGCACATTGTCGTACGTGATGTACGTTAAGGCATTTAGTATTTTACACTTTTCCTATATATAGGTAGAGGTTCCTGTAAAAAAAGGGGTTTTTTATGAGATAGGTAAGAAAGAATCTACACCATTAGATCTTTGATCTAATGGTTGAGATCATAATGGAAAAATTGTAAATAATGTTTACTATTAAACAAATTAATTTTCTAGATTAAGGGTATACATGTAAATTTAACATTTTTAAATTAAGAAACTAACATTAATGCACATGCAACTTCTCCTGTCTTTTTTAAACGTCAATAACTTTTTATACGTGACTTTTTTAAAAAAATTACACCATAATAATGAGGGTTTTTTATCTTTAATATGAGTACCATATTGCTATACTTATATGGAGAAAAAAATATGTTTCGATCAGATGTTTAGCCCATGATGTTTTGTCTATGTTCATACAGTGGTGTTTTAATTGTATTGTGATTCAAAGCGTGGTGTTTTAAACACATATTAGAATGCAGGTGTAAAACACTATACGATGAACATGCGAAGAACATCTACTGGAATGTAGGTTTAAAATACCATGGTTTTTTAACATATGGAATCTGGAACATCTACTAGCATGCAGATGTAAAACACCATGCATGCAGGTCTAAAAAACCATGTACAATAACCACACTATGAACAGTATACTAAGAACACATTCTGGAAATGGAGGTAGTGTCTTTAATAGTGTTATATACTTATTGAATGGTGTTATATACTTATTGAATTGTGTTATACAATTATTGAAAGGTGTTATATATGTGTTGAATGGAGATTTTGCAGTGTTATTCGTAGTGTTTTTATAGAGATCTTTAAAATGGTGTTATATACATATTGAATGGTGTTATATAATTATTGAATGATGTTATATACGTGTTGAATAGTGGTTGCAGTGTTATTCGTAGTGTTTATGGAGATCTTTTAAAAAAAATCTTGTTCCTATAAATAAGGTGGCGGTTATGGAAGGTTTTGAATTAATTAAATCAATGATAAAATTACTTGTTTACCCTTTTTGAATTAATTTAGATTGTCATCTCCATAATATTTCTCACACTTCTTACACTTTTAACCTTTTTTACAATAACCTTACCCTATATATATATAGGAGAAGGATCCGTTAGGAACCACCCTTTATTGCGAGAGCCAATGTGAACACAACCAGAAAATACCTAAAAAAATCTAAAAAAACCCAAAATTTTTGTTTACTATTTTTTTTTGGAAAAATCGTTATATTTCGTCAATAATAAAAAAATTCAAAATTTTTTTCGAGTAACAGTTATCTATGCACATGTACATTTGTATCGTTTCTTTGACAAATTTCGTAATTCATTACAAATATCAGACAATTGCGATTTCATTTACACTACCATTCATAATACACTACTTTTTACATTAACAATAATAGAAATGCACATGTGCATCTATATGTATGAACTTGTATAACATTAACAACATTAGAAATGCACATGTGCTTCTATATATATGAACATGTTATAACGTGTTTTAGTACACCACTTTGACTACACATTCCCTTTCATCTATCATACCATCCATACTACACTACCATTACCTCCTACCATCCGTAATACAATACCATTGCTTTTTACCATCCATAATACAATATTATTACCAATATTTCACTTTATTATATATATATCAACACCCTTTATACCATCCAAACAACATATTACATGTATATGGGCCTACCATCCATACAAATATAATCAAACCATCAACCACTAGATATAACTAACCAAAACACATGTATATGAGCCTACTTCATTATTTAAAATCACAAACTTTTTGTACCAAAACACCTTATTTCATGTTGATACGTATAGATGCACATGTGCATTTCTAATGTTGGTAATGTAAACAGTAGTGTATTACATATGGTAATGTATGAAAGTGAATTTTTCTACTACTGGTAATATATTATGGAATTTGTCCAAGAAATGATACATATGCACATGTGCATCCATAACCATTACTCGAAAAAAAAAACGTTTTTTTTTTTGTAACAAAATATAGCGATTTTTATGAGAAAAATATTAAAAAAATGTGGGATTTTTGGATTTTTTTAGGTATTTTTATGTGTTCACATTGGTTCTCATGTTTCTCGCAATAAGAGTGGTTGTCAAATGGACCTTACCCCATATATATATATATATATATATATATATATATATATATATATATATATGTATATATATATATATATATATATATATATATATATATATATATATATATATATATATATATATATGTATATATATATATATATATATATGGAGAAGATCATGCGAGAACCACCTCTTATTGTGAGAACCGCGAGAACCAATGTGAACACACCAAAAATGCCTAAAAATAGCTAAAAATCACACAAATTTAAAAAAAAAAAAAAAATATTTTGGCCACTAAAAGTAGCGATTTGAGCATAAAAAATGTTAAAATTTTTTTTTTTTAGATTTGTTTTTGATTTTTTAGATTTTTTTAGGTTTTTTTGGGGGTTTAGTTTTTAGCATTTTAGCTTGGGGGGTGGGGGGGGGGGTTAGGTCTTTTTTGGGGGGGGGGGTGGGGGGGTTTAGGTTTTTTTTTTGGGGGGGGGGGTGGTGAGGGTTAGGTTTTTTTAGTTATTTTAGGTTGTGTTCACATTGGTTCTCAAGGTTCTCACAATAAGGGTGGTTCTCGCATAAGCCCCTCCCTCTATATATATATATATATATATACACAACAGTAGGAAACCCGCGCGATGCTACGGCGGTAACAATCTGCAACGCAGTGCTCCTTCTGTCGGTATCGGTTTGGTTTATTTTGATTTGTTTTGTTACGTTAGCGGTTTGGTTTGTTAAAGTATCAATATGAAGTTTGTTTTGTTTTTTTAGTACTTAAATACATTTAATTTGGGTTTTGGCATGTAAATTTAAAGTGGGGCGAAGTAACGGGTCGTTGGCTATCCAGATCTATACAACACGCGGTGTGGCTCACGCTAGTGTTGTATGCTACGCTAAGATCTTTCTGTGTTACGCTGCACTCTACGTTGGGTCATAATATTTACATGATTTCTTTTGAAGTTTTAACAACAGTTGGATTAGTTATATGGTTTATACTAACACTTACCGTGTATAACCATGTATAGATAAGGTTCTAGTGTAGTTATGTTGGTCTGCAAGTCTCGGATCGGATCAAGGATTGTATTTTTTAGAAGTTAAAGGACAATAGGGGATGGTTCAAATAAAAACCATTTTTATTGTGAAAACTCGAAAACTAACTAAAAAAAGCCTAAAAAAACACACAATTTTTTTTTTCAATTTTTTTTTATAAAAATCGCTAGTTTTTATATATAAAAAAAACTTTTAAAAAAAAAATTTGTGTAGTGCACATGTGTAATAATACACATGTGTAGTACACATACACATGTGCAGTATTACACATGTGCACTACACAAATTTTTTTTTTTTGAAATTTTTTTATATTAAAAAACCTGCGAAATTTGGTTTGAAAAAAAAAATTAAAAAAAAATTTTTTTGTATGTTTTTTTGGCTTTTTTTAATTAGTTTTCGAGTTTTCACAATAACTAGTGGTTTTCATTTGAGCCTTCCCAAGGACAATAAATAAGTAAATTTTTATGACTTCGTGTATTAAATGTTTGGTTCTTATTTTTTAAATACTTGTGTGTAAGGAAGGGTTCAAGCATACAAGCCTACTGATAATGGGTATTACAATATGAGTTTGATTTCATGAAACTATTAAAATAAGAGTTAAATTTGCGACCTGCTTCCGTTTGCAACTCAATTCTAGTTATTAAATTTAGGGGGTAACAAGTAATGTTTCATAGAATACTTTAAATAACAGTACAGGAATAACTTTGAAATTTGATGGAAAATTTACTCCTTTGCAATAGCATCAACAACTTCATGAACTTAACACACTCTCAAATTACTCGGATGGATCACCGTCTCCACCCTGTTCGTCATCTTGAAATACAAACAAGATTCAAGTTAAAAGGAAATTGCTACTTATTATTCCATTTATTTGAAGTTCAATTATCACACCCAAATTCAAGTGTTTGTCTTGGTTGGATAGAATGTTTGCTAACACTTTTTGATAAATCATAGAAAATTTTATTACCCAAAATTTTGATAAAGTTTCATGTCTGATGTTGAATTTGGTGCCAAAACATAAATAAGTGAAACATATATAAAAGAAACTCTTAAGATTTGCATGCAACGCAAAAACATATGATAGTGAATAACAAACCTTCGAACACTTTTGACTTTAGCTAGCTAGTTTAATGCTTGTTTGTGGTTTTTATTTGACTTTTGGTTAAACCTTTATATGTAAAGAAAAAAAAAAAATTGCCCCATGGAAATTAAAAAAAACACAACAAATTACCTGACTCAGCGACTGAAATTTCCAAATCCAAGCACAAAACCATGTGGAGTCATTGCTAAATCAAGTCCAGAACCCTTAGCAATGTACTCGCCACCGATACCATTGGGAGCAGACACTGGAACGATTTGGAGTGGGTTAGCCGCCACGATCCTCTTCTTCTGTTCCTCAATGTCTTTTTTTAGAAACCCCATAGCCACCTTCAACCGCTCAAGCTCTTCTATGCCTAGGCTCTCTATTGGTGCTTCCCACCAATGATTGTCAATACCTTCTTTCCTAATCTTTGTAAGCTCTTCACTTTTGTTCTTCTCAATCTCCAAATGACTAATCTCATAGGCGAGTTGCCTATTGAGTTCATGGATATTGGCATTTCGATGTGCCTCCATAAGTTGCGTCGTGCTTGAATACAGTGGTGGATTTTGCTTGAGAAAACGATCAACGATAATCTCTACAGATGGATGACCGAAGGAGAATACCTTTTTCCCCGGAGAGAAAACAATGATTGCGATTTCCACCCCGCACAAGATGCAAAGCTCACTCGCTTTCTTGAACAGACCCGAACGACGTTTGGAGAAGGTTACCAATAAGTTGCTTTCTTTCTCCATTCTTGCCATTTGGATCTTTTGGCGACCTTTACTCTTTTTTGGCATCATTGTGAGATGAGTAACAAATGTAATCAAATTTTTTTGCTTTATTTGTTCAAATGTAAAAACATTAACCATATATAAAGGCCACATCATACTATACTCATTTCACCATGTTTTGGATACACTAATAACAGTACTAAATGTTTTCCCATATATGCTTATATATATTTCAAATTTAAATTACTTCCATATAGATCATGTTTTAATGTTTTTCCTAATGAGTTTCATGCGTATAATTTCTTGGTCAACTATAGATTTTTACACAATAAGAAAACTTCAAAGATCAGGTGATAATAATTTAAACATTCCAATATATTGTTATAGTCACAACTCTAAAATGTAAAGCAATAAATATAATTCATTTAATCGAAACACAATATCAAACAATTACATTACATTAATATAAAACCAGAATTTAATTTTGTACTTGATAATGGTTTTAAAAAGAACAATGAGATAATGGACGATTTGCCCAACCCCCCTACAACAACTTGTGACAACTGACACGAAACCGGTAATTTTCGTACTATTTTAATAATTATTTATTTCCTGCATTTATGTGTTTAAACGTCAACATTAAATGCTTACATGTTGAACATATGAATTCATGCATGTTTCATACTTCATTTATCGCATTGTGCAATACATTAAGCGTTGCGTCAAAATGATTAGTAAACTCACCGGTTAGACAAGTTGTGTCAGCACAACTTCAGCGTGCAGTTAAACGATAGATTTAGAACTTAGATGTAGGTCCAACATCAAAAATACATTAAAACCCAAGTGTGTGAACAAAGGTTTACCTTAACACTTTCAGGAAACTAAAATAAGCACTAAAAACTGTCCGAAACGCACTTTAGACGCAGAATTCTTCATATTTCAGCAAAAGTAAGCATTTAAACATTAAAATAATTTGCAGAAAGTAGTATAAGACATCCAAAATAACTTGCAAAGTGTCCAGAATGAAAACATGTCACAAAAGGTACTTCATACCTTGTAAAATTCACAACTTAGCACATTAATGAACCGACAACCGAACGATTAACCAGACACTACCCAAAACACAAAAAATAGACTAGAAACATAGTTTTGATGTTTTAAAGCTAGTTACGATGATAGAACACACTAAAAATCATAACGATACTTAAACACACTTAACTTTACATTAAATCTCTTAACTTACCTCTTTAACCCCCCTACTTCCAAAAACTTACGTATAACCCACCTTGGTTTAGGTCGGCCCCAAAGTGGCCCACAAACACCCCCATTTGACTAACCATTTGGTTAGTCAAAGATGCCAAAAACATGGAGACCTTTGGTTAATGTTATTTTGAAAGATTTTGTATAAAACCACAAGTCCTAAACACTTATCTTCACTTTCACCTTTTCACAAATTTGAAACCTTCTTCCTCCCTCTCTTCTCCCTTGCTCTCGGTCTCAAGAACACACACACATCCACATTTTCCTTCATATTCAAGGAGATCCAAGGTTGTATAAGGGTGTTAGAAGATGATCTAAGAAGGTGTAAAGCATTAGAAGTTGAAGGACCATCACTTGGAGCTTTTAACCACCATTTCTTCATCAATATTCTTCTTCTTGAGTTCTTTGCCACTTCCCTAGCCACAAGAGCTAGTGGTAAGCTTCATACACTCATCTTTACTTCACGTTAAGGTTATGTACAAGTTACACCATCTAAGAACCTAAACTATAAAAGATGAGAACACGAAAATCTAACATAATCGAAGTGAAAACAAGTTATTTTAGTGTTGTTTGATGTATGTTATGAAGTTGTTGATGTTGATCTTGTGTTTTTAGTTAGATCGGTCATGTGTAAGCTTGTTAGAAGCTTAGATCTAACAAGTTTAAGCATGGATGTTGAAAAATCCACGAAGAAACTTGATGGTGAACTTGAAGGTCTTCAAAGTGAGTATGAAAATGGTGTTAAAGTATGTTTTTCATGATCATAGAATAATTAAACTTATGGATGGTTAATTTTGTGAAAGAAAGTTTCATAAAAGTTTACTAAAGTTTAACAAGAATACTTGATTTGGAAAGATCTAAGTGTTTAAAGTGTAGATTTGAAAGACTACATATATTTAAGAATATTCAAGTTCATCATAAGATTAAACATGATGATTTTTGTGGTTGTTACTTGTTAAATTTGTTGAAACTTGAATTTTGATGATTTAAAGAAAATAAATACATGTTTTAAAAACATGGGAAACCTCCATTTTTAGGGGAAACTATGTCAAAATTTTATAAAATTTTGACACTTAGAAAAATATTTAGTTTGGTGAAAATTTTCTACAAAATTTGTTCAAAAATAATTTACAAAGATTTCCCTAATTTTTACACCAAATTTCAAGTTAAGAAAACAAACTTTTCTTCAAAAATAAAAACAATTATAAGTATGTATATTTTTAGGAAATATATATATTTAGTGGTCACAAAAGTGATGTGCTAAGTGTATATTATGTGTAATATATGTATTAGTGTTTAGGAACTTAAAAATACACTAAATACTCCAAAGGAGTGTAAATAGCAAAATACACATAAAAAGATACAAGGAAAATATTTATATATAATATCTACAAAATTCCCCATAAATGGGTGTTTGGACAAGATACAAAATATATATTAATATAAATATATTCCTCACAAATACTTGGACTTGGACAATATTTGGACGTTATTAGACATATACACACACACACACACACACACACATAGTTGGACAAATATATATAATTACTACCAATTAATGGAAATGATACAAATTCGGATAAATGACAATATATATATATATATATATATATATATATATATATATATATATATATATATATATATATATATATATATATATATACACATACCTGATAAGTATGACAAAATATATATTGTAAACAAAACTTAATAATATATTATTTTAAGAAATATAATTTCGGAAAGTATTAAAAATCAAAGAATTGATTTTTGGCAATTAATGTAAAATACATAAGTATTTACACCTAAATACAAGTATACTTCTCTAAGTATACTTATACTAAAATAATATTGGAAATATTATTTAACAAATTACTGATATTTATTTTGAAAAAAATAATATAAGTATCATATATTTGGTTAAGTTAAAAATATATATTATTTTTTAACATATATCATTTTCAAATAGTATAAATACAAATATATATATATATATATATATATATATATATATATATATATATATATATATATATATATATATTTGGGAATAAAATATATATACTCACAAGTGAAAAAATACAAGTCCGATTTACAATAATGCGACGAACGGGCGAGACCCGACCATCATGGGCACGACTAATACACATGATGAACTTATACGATTAAAACAAAATAAATACATAAATCAAGATGGTAACTTGTACTTAGTGAGTTACAAGTATAGGCGATTAACGTAGGTAGAACGTTTATAGGTTACGTCATCTACAAGACAAACACCGGTGGAGTTTCGACGCTGAAGACACAAATCTGTGAGTTCATGTCCCCACTTTTAAACATTTTCTTGTTTTCTAAACTTTGAGGAAAATACATGTACTATGGTATGTTGGAACAAAACTAAGGAACGATGCATAGATCATATTACGGATAGGGTGAGACTTAAGTACCATTAATCAACTATACACCTAGACCGGGGAGCGAAAGGTTAGATTTAATGGGTTTCAGGCAGCCTCACTCTTGGCCCTCTATTTAGCTTAAGAGTGCTTTTGTGCCTCGAGTCATGAATTGACGGAAAAATGCCTATGGTTTGGATGCTTCCTATGTTGTCACACATGTTAATGTCCTCGCGAAACATTAGCAATCTTGATTTCCTTACATTTACAGAATACACTTTTCAAGTACATTTTACAATTACATACCATGATTCTTACAACTACTACTCATATGTTTTACACAAACTGCATGAATTCACACCAACTTTTGTTGACGATTTTCAAAACTTACATGTATTTCAGGAAACCAGTGGATGCGCGCGGCCCCTTTTGTTCAAGAAGTTAGTTTATGTCAAGATGTCATGTGTCTACTTTCCATTGCCACCTTTTGATGGATTTCTTTGCTATATCCGCCTCCCTGCGGAGATATAGGAAACAAAACCTTGATCTTTGATTTAAAATGATGTTGTAAACTTTTCAAACAATTATCTTTTGTTGAGATGTAAACTCTAAACTTAACTTATATTTTGAATGTTAAACTTTGGAATGGCAAATTTGGAGTTTGTTTTATATCATGTAGTATGTTTACTTATCGTTTGCAATGAGAACCTTTCACGATCACACCTCATGCTTCCGCCTCTGAAAGGGGTGTGACAGATTGATATCAGAGCTTCGATTGTAGTGAACCAGGATTCTTTCTCGAGTCTAGTCTACAATCCTTAGGATCCTCTCATAAAACAATTTTTACAAAAACAAAAAATTTTCATTGCATAAAACATTCTGCAAAGTCCAATACATAAATTCATGTTCTTTCAAAAACAAAGCGAGGACGATTACGTGACATTAGACCACACAAAAGAGTAGACGTAGGAACATAAGTTAGTCCACACGTCACAAATTGGATAACTTAAAGTAAATATACATACTACTTGCATCCTTGTGTGTAACTATATATATATTAGGTAATAATAATTAATATATGTACATATGTCATGACTTTTATGTTGCAGGTACTCATGTTATCCTTCGAGAGTAATGGTCTATCTGATGAGCACGATCCTTTGGCGATCGTCTCCGATGACGAGGTAGCACCTGTCCCAGAGATCTTCACTTTTGATTCTAATTCCGATCCCGATCTCATGTCCGATGACGAGGACTTGGATGACTTCCATCCGTTTGCGTTACCCGACTTTGGTGACGACATTCCCTTAGAGGATGACGTTCTTGCTCTCCCTGTACCCATCCATGACCATCTTATCATCGGGCACCCCGATGGAGAGCATATCGTTGAGTCCCTACCTATTAACTTTGTCCCACTTGCTGCTATTCCCGTGGAGGACTGGCCGTTCGTTATCGACTTAGACAACGATGACGATGATGAGATCTCGGTGTTTCATGTCGACCATCCCGACGAGGACCTTGGCGATGGTGAGGTCTTCGACGTTGCTATTTTGGAGTTAGCATCACCTGTTGTTTCAGTTATCGACATTTCCTCTGACTCCGACCTCGACTCTGACGCCGACTCCAGAGAGTCAGTGACATCATCTGCACTCCGGACCGTAGGCTTAGAGGCGTATCTTGCAGATGATGATGCTATGTCAGCTGCACCCGCTACACCTGCACTTTTTCCACTCCCACTGATACACCTCCACATACCCCTACACATGCTACCAACGACGGATCCTCACAATCACTTATCCCGGAAGGACCCATGAGTTGGATACGACGCGTACGGTTTGCGTCAGTCTTCCCACACACCCACCCCACTAATGAGGGAGAGCCCTCAGGACATCCCTACATACCACCCCATGAGACGAGCCCACATACCAGCCATCCCGACTATTTCCACCATCCCCACCACATGTGATGCCATCGTCCGACCCATATCATCCCTCACATCATGCTGGATATACCCGAGATGATCTCCTTTTGTCACTCCAGCTCCAGGTCGAATGTGACAACTCGAATTTCCAAGATTCGATTTCATATGTATTACACGATCATGTATTGACTAGTTATTTATTTGCACATTTGGCTGCCATGAAATTGTATACGTTTGATTGTTTGATTGTGCATAGTTGTTTGCTATATGGTGAAACTTGTAAAATGTGTAAACTAGTTAGTGTGAAACACATCACATCACAAACAACCTTCGAAGGATGTCCAACCTCCGAAGGATGTTCACGAAACATGGCCCTAGGATCGAAGGATCACGAAACATATCCTTCGATCCGAAAGATCATCTTTCGGATCAAAGGGGTCTCGAAACATATCCTTCGGCCCAGTCATTTTAATGGGCTTGGCCCATTCCGATGATACGGTTATATTAGTGAATGCATGAGATCAGTAGGGATTTTTCTAAAAACCCTAGAACACCTCTACTTGTGACGGCAACCACAAACCTACGGAGACTTCTTGCTGATCATTTCCCTTGTTTTCATTTCCGGTTAGTGTTTAATAAATATGATTTCATGATTTATCGATCGTCTTACAATATGTTGTTGATATGATAACCGGTTATGTATGTTAAGTGGATATGGATGTTAACCGGACTTGTATGCTAATCGATTCTGTCGTGATGATGGTTAGTGATAAGGTGTTTGGGGATCGGTTGTTTTATCATGCAATTCGGATATATATTATTGTTATTGGAACCGGGACATAATATGATTGAATATTGTTATTGTTATTGTTCATGTGAATATTGTTATTGTTATTGTTCATGTGGGTAAACTAGGGTTCATGCTAGACAATGAATTCTGATGATTGTTAATGATGATGATGGCTGCAGACGATTAGGGTTTCTGTTTCTGTGAAAACGTAACTGATGGTGAAAACGTAACTGATTGTGTCGAAAGATACTTGTCTACTCGAAACATAGTTATTGTCGAAAGATACTTATTGTCGAAACATAGATGTGACCGAAAGATGCTTGACCTTCGAACCATAGTAGTGTTGACCGAAGGATAACTTTGACCGAAAGATAACTGTTTGACCGAAAGATGACACATGAACCGAAAGGTGGATGTGCGTCGAAAGATAAGGCTGGATTCGAATGATAGTGTAGGATTATAGACATCCTTCGAAAGATAATGGGTTATAACATATTTCGAAGGATGGAAGGTATACTTGAATTATTTGACATGCCATGCTAGATGATGAATGTTTACATTTGTATTTGCGTGACACTCGACTTGCATGCGTATCATTTCGAACATGAACTGATTTGTTATACGTGCATACAATAGGACTTGATTAATTACTTGTGAGTGCATAACCTAGCATACCGAGCAAACCAAGGTGAGTTCACACTCTTACCAAGGCATGGGATTCCCGGGGTGTTGGGAATGGGATTGAAAGGATAAGGTTGATTAGATACATTATTGACACTATGACTAGACTACCACATTACTATCCTCGGATGTGAAGGATACTTATACTGATCACTATCCTCGGTTGTGAAGGATACTTATACTGATCACTATCCTCGGTTGTGAAGGATACTTATACTGATCACTATCCTCGGTTGTGAAGGATACCTATACTGATCACTATCCTCGGTTGTGAAGGATACCTATAGTTACGAGTAGTCTAGTGGTTATACAACGTGGAACACCACCACCAGTACCGTGGAACACCACCACCAATAGAACATACAATCGGCCCAGTAGAGCCACTTGTTACAAACGAACTTACTATTACGCATTTACTTTCTGTGAACTCGCTCAACTAGTTTGTTGATCATTCTGTTACATGCCTTGCAGATCGTTAGGTACTTGGAGCTTGCACACGGAGGAGCTGGTCGTTGTGGGGCTTGGATCGTGATCACCTTGTTAAATACTTTTGATGTCTGATACTTATTTGCTATGGGTTTTACAATAATACGCTTCCGCTAAACAATGTTAACTTACTTATGTTTTGGAAACACCTTTCATATGGAAAATGGTTTGGATTATAATGTGTTTACTTTTACTTTATACAATATTCTGTATGATTGGTGGCTTGATCCTGGTCAGTCACGCTCCCAAGCGGTGATACTCCGCAGGTGGATTATGGGGGTGTGATAGATTGGTATCAGAGCCATTGGTTATAGAGAACTTGGTTTTAATATGGGAAAACGTTTTTATTAAAACCAGACTATAACCAGAACAGTGCTCTCAACGATCCACAACGACGCTTCGCTCCACGTGCAAGACTCAACTTCCTAGGTAATAAGGTTTATGTTTATTGCCTACATACTAGAATTTGCATAGAACTTTGCTCGTAGTATGCTTACATTACCTTGCTCACAACTTGTTATTGCATGAGAATACTTATGTGCTTACACTCTTCTGTCATCGCACTATTCGCGAACCTTTCTCACTTATGTTGCCTTTGATGTGAAGATCAATGGCCGCACGAATTACCATGACTCAAGCCCAGCTAGAGGCTCTCGTTGCTGCGGCAGTTGCAGCCGCCCAAGCAGGTAGTATACCCTGCAGTATAGACACTAGGATCTTTAGATCCTACATTAATTCTCGTACTTAACTTTGCCCTATTCGTACACAATAGGTCAACCCGCTCAGCAACAGCCTGGGTGCACCTTCAAGAATTTCATGGAATGTCGTCCTAGCTCGTTCAGTGGCACGGAGGGGGCAGTCGGACTCCTCCACTGGTTTGAAAAGCTCGAGTCGGTTTTCGAAATGTGTGAATGCCCTGAGGCTCGCAGGGTGAAGTTCGCCACTGGCACACTTGAAGGGATTGCGCTCACTTGGTGGAACGCACAAGTGCAGATCTTAGGGTTGGCAGCTGCTAACGCCACACCCTGGAATGATTTCAAAGAATTGATCAAGAGGGAATACTGCACTAGAGAAGACATTCACAAGTTGGAGGACGAGTTGTATAACTTAAAAATGGTGGGTTCGGAAATCGAAGCTTACACCAAGAGATCGAATGAGTTGGCTGTGTTATGTCCAACTATGGTGGACCCTCCATACAAGCGTATTGAGTTGTATCTCAAAGGGTTGGCGCCAGAAATACAGAGCCACGTTACCTCGGCTAACCTCAACAACATCCAGGAAATCCAGCGTCTCGCTCACCGCATCACCGATCAGGCAGTGGATCAGAATAAACTGCCTAAGCGTATCAGTGCTACTGCTACCGCTACTGCTTCTACTACACTTGCTACTCCCAGTGAAAGTAAGAGAAAATGGGATGGGGATTCTAGCAGGGGATCAGCTTCAGTGCAGTCCCAAGCTCAACAGCGAAAGACAGACAGTTACCAGAGTCCCAGTCAGCACTCCTCAGGCAGCCACAGACAGGGAAGGTATCGAGGAAATCTTCCAAAGTGTAACACCTGCAACAAGCATCATCGTGGCCAGTGTAACCAGATTCGTTGTCAAAGATGCCTCAAGACGGGTCATGAGGCCAAAGATTGTAGAAGCCCTCAACCTGCAAACCAGAATCAGCAGCAACCCCAGGCACAGCAGAATCAGCAGCAGGGTAACAAGGGGTGCTATAATTGCGGTGCAGAGGGTCACTTCAAAAGGCATTGCCCTCAGCTGAACAGAAACCAGAACAACAACAACCATAACAACAATCAGGGTAATGGTAACAACAACAACGGGGGAAACAACAACAACAACGGCAATGAAGCTCGTGGTCGTGCTTTTGTGTTGGGTCGAGGAGATGCAGTGAATGATCCCAATGTGGTTATGGGTAAGTTTCTTCTCGACGATATTTATGTTACTGTCCTATTTGATTCGGGTGCTGATACAAGCTATATGTCATTGAAAATGGGTAAATTATTAAAACGTACACCAACACCTCTAAACACCAAACACGTCGTAGAACTAGCCAATGGTAAAAGTGTAGAAGCCACACAGGTAGTCAAGGGTTGTAGTATTGTTCTAGCGGGTCAGACTTTCTCGATTGATCTCATACCCATAGTTTTGGGTAGTTTCGACGTCGTCATCGGTATGGATTGGCTATCCCAACATCATGCGGAGATCTTATGCAAAGAAAAAGTTATTCGTATTCCTCGCTCCAGTCAAGAACCTCTCGAAGTACAAGGTGACAAGAGTGGTGCTGTGGTTGGCATCATCTCATTCTTAAAGGCGCAGAAATGTTTACGAAAGGGACATACTGCCATTCTGGCACTTGTCACTGACGCATCAGCAAAGGAAAAGAAGCTGGAGGATATACCAGTTGTGCGTGATTTTCCTCAAGTGTTTCCTGAAGATTTACCTGGTTTACCTCCTCATCGTCAAGTCGAGTTTCAGATTGAGTTAGCTCCTGGAGCAGCACCAATAGCCCGCGCACCGTATCGTTTGGCTCCAACCGAACTGGAAGAACTGTCAAAGCAGCTACAAGAGCTCTTGGAAAAGGGCTTTATTCGTCCAAGCTCTTCGCCTTGGGGAGCTCCAGTGTTATTTGTGAAGAAGAAAGACGGTACGTTCAGAATGTGTATAGACTACCGGGAACTCAACAAGGTGACGGTGAAGAACCGTTATCCTCTTCCGCGCATAGATGACCTATTCGACCAGTTGCAAGGGTCGTGTTACTATTCTAAGATTGATTTAAGGTCAGGGTATCATCAGCTGAGAGTCCGGGATGAGGACGTCCCCAAAACCGCTTTCAGAACTCGCTACGGTCATTACGAGTTTCTCGTCATGCCATTCGGGCTTACGAACGCGCCTGCAGTCTTCATGGATCTTATGAACAGGGTGTGCAAACCGTATCTTGATAAGTTCGTTATCGTTTTCATCGACGACATTTTGATTTACTCCAAGAGTCAGGAGGAGCACGAGCAGCACTTACGTCTTATCTTGGAACTTCTTCGAAGGGAGCAACTGTACGCAAAGTTTTCAAAATGCGACTTCTGGCTTCGTGAAGTCCACTTCTTAGGCCATGTGGTGAACAAGGATGGGATTCATGTCGATCCATCCAAGGTTGATTCGATCAGAAACTGGCCAGCACCACGTACACCGACAGAAATACGCCAATTCTTGGGTTTGGCGGGTTACTACAGGCGATTTATTAAAGACTTCTCAAAGATCGCGCAACCACTTACTATGCTAACACAGAAAGGTGTCGTTTACAGATGGGGTAATACGCAAGAGACCGCTTTTCAGTACTTAAAGGATAGGCTTTGCAGCGCACCTATTCTTTCATTGCCCGAGGGCACGGATGACTTCGTGGTTTATTGTGACGCATCAATACAGGGTCTGGGTTGCGTATTGATGCAGCGGGATAAAGTGATAGCCTATGCTTCTCGGCAACTCAAGGTTCATGAACGGAACTACACGACGCACGATTTAGAGCTGGGAGCTGTTGTTTTCGCGCTTAAGATATGGCGACACTACCTGTACGGTACCAGGTGCACGATTTACACCGATCACAGGAGTCTCGAGCATATTCTTAAGCAAAAGGATTTGAATATGCGTCAACGGAGATGGGTTGAACTTCTGAACGACTACGAATGCGCCATCAAGTATCATCCAGGCAAGGCCAATGTAGTGGCTGATGCCCTCAGTCGGAAAGACACTCTACCTAAGCGCGTGCGAGCGCTACAACTTACTATTCAGTCCAGTCTTCCTGCACAGATACGAACTGCTCAGTTAGAAGCACTGAAACCCGAAAACGTCAAAGATGAAGCCTTACGCGGCTCAAGGCAACGCATGGAACAAAAGGAAGACGGCGCCTATTATGTAACGGGGCGTATTTGGGTCCCACTTTATGGCGGTTTACGCGAACTTGTAATGGATGAAGCTCACAAGTCTCGCTATTCGGTACATCCAGGGTCGGATAAAATGTACCACGACATCAGTACTACTTATTGGTGGCCTAGTATGAAGGCCCACATCGCCACCTATGTTGGCAAATGCTTAACCTGTGCGAGAGTCAAGGTTGAATATCAGAAACCAGCTGGTCTACTTCAGCAGCCTAAGATACCACAATGGAAATGGGAAGAAATTTCCATGGATTTTGTTACCGGTCTGCCTAGATCTCAGCGTGGGAACGATACAATATGGGTCATAGTTGATCGACTCACCAAGTCTGCACACTTCCTACCGATCAAGGAAACAGAGAAGTTCTCCACTCTCGCAGACGTTTATCTTAAAGAAGTTGTTTCGAGGCACGGAGTGCCCACCTCTATTATTTCGGATCGCGATGCACGATTCACGTCAGAACTTTGGCAAGCGATGCACAAATCCTTCGGCTCACGATTAGACATGAGCACAGCATATCATCCTCAGACGGATGGGCAGTCTGAGCGAACTATTCAAACTCTAGAAGACATGCTTCGAGCGTGTGTTATCGATTTCGGCAACGGCTGGGAAAAGCACCTCCCTTTGGTGGAGTTCTCGTACAATAACAGTTACCATACCAGCATTCAAGCCGCTCCATTCGAGGCATTGTACGGACGTAAATGCCGGTCACCTCTCTGTTGGGCAGAGGTGGGGGATAGTCAGATTACGGGTCCAGATATTGTAGTGGACGCCACAGAAAAGATTGCACAGATACGACAACGCATGGCGGCAGCACGCGACCGTCAGAAAGCCTACGCGGACAAGCGTAGAAAGCCATTGGAATTTGAGGTCGGGGACCGGGTTTTATTGAAAGTTTCACCCTGGAAGGGTGTGGTTCGATTTGGTAAACGAGGCAAACTAAATCCGCGGTACGTCGGACCATTCGAAATCTTGGAAAAGATTGGCAAAGTAGCCTACAGATTAAAACTACCAGCTGAACTCGGTGCAGTTCACAATGTATTTCACGTGTCGAATCTGAAGAAATGCTTATCAGATGAGACCCTTATAGTTCCTTTTAAGGAACTCACTATCGACGAGCGGTTGCAGTTCGTCGAGGAACCTGTTGAAATCACGGACCGGGATGTTAAGGTCCTCAAACACAAGAGAATCCCTCTTGTTCGAGTTCGTTGGAACTCCCAGCGTGGTCCAGAGTATACCTGGGAACGCGAAGACTAGATGAAAGAAAAGTACCCCCAGCTATTCGAAACCAATGCATCCACTTCTGAGGCTGAAGCTACTACTACTGAATTTCGGGACGAAATTCCAAATCAACGGGGGGATGATGTGACACCCCAGGAAAACCAGTGAACGATGTAACTTACCTAGCTTCCTCAGTGAGTGCGTACCAAATTTCGGGACGAAATTTCTTTCAAGTTGGGGATAATGTGACAACTCGAATTTCCAAGATTCGATTTCATATGTATTACACGATCATGTATTGACTAGTTATTTATTTGCACATTTGGCTGCCATGAAATTGTATACGTTTGATTGTTTGATTGTGCATAGTTGTTTGCTATATGGTGAAACTTGTAAAATGTGTAAACTAGTTAGTGTGAAACACATCACATCACAAACAACCTTCGAAGGATGTCCAACCTCCGAAGGATGTTCACGAAACATGGCCCTAGGATCGAAGGATCACGAAACATATCCTTCGATCCGAAAGATCATCTTTCGGATCAAAGGGGTCTCGAAACATATCCTTCGGCCCAGTCATTTTAATGGGCTTGGCCCATTCCGATGATACGGTTATATTAGTGAATGCATGAGATCAGTACGGATTTTTCTAAAAACCCTAGAACACCTCTACTTGTGACGGCAACCACAAACCTACGGAGACTTCTTGCTGATCATTTCCCTTGTTTTCATTTCCGGTTAGTGTTTAATAAATATGATTTCATGATTTATCGATCGTCTTACAATATGTTGTTGATATGATAACCGGTTATGTATGTTAAGTGGATATGGATGTTAACCGGACTTGTATGCTAATCGATTCTGTCGTGATGATGGTTAGTGATAAGGTGTTTGGGGATCGGTTGTTTTATCATGCAATTCGGATATATATTATTGTTATTGGAACCGGGACATAATATGATTGAATATTGTTATTGTTATTGTTCATGTGAATATTGTTATTGTTATTGTTCATGTGGGTAAACTAGGGTTCATGCTAGACAATGAATTCTGATGATTGTTAATGATGATGATGGCTGCAGACGATTAGGGTTTCTGTTTCTGTGAAAACGTAACTGATGGTGAAAACGTAACTGATTGTGTCGAAAGATACTTGTCTACTCGAAACATAGTTATTGTCGAAAGATACTTATTGTCGAAACATAGATGTGACCGAAAGATGCTTGACCTTCGAACCATAGTAGTGTTGACCGAAGGATAACTTTGACCGAAAGATAACTGTTTGACCGAAAGATGACACATGAACCGAAAGGTGGATGTGCGTCGAAAGATAAGGCTGGATTCGAATGATAGTGTAGGATTATAGACATCCTTCGAAAGATAATGGGTTATAACATATTTCGAAGGATGGAAGGTATACTTGAATTATTTGACATGCCATGCTAGATGATGAATGTTTACATTTGTATTTGCGTGACACTCGACTTGCATGCGTATCATTTCGAACATGAACTGATTTGTTATACGTGCATACAATAGGACTTGATTAATTACTTGTGAGTGCATAACCTAGCATACCGAGCAAACCAAGGTGAGTTCACACTCTTACCAAGGCATGGGATTCCCGGGGTGTTGGGAATGGGATTGAAAGGATAAGGTTGATTAGATACATTATTGACACTATGACTAGACTACCACATTACTATCCTCGGATGTGAAGGATACTTATACTGATCACTATCCTCGGTTGTGAAGGATACTTATACTGATCACTATCCTCGGTTGTGAAGGATACTTATACTGATCACTATCCTCGGTTGTGAAGGATACCTATACTGATCACTATCCTCGGTTGTGAAGGATACCTATAGTTACGAGTAGTCTAGTGGTTATACAACGTGGAACACCACCACCAGTACCGTGGAACACCACCACCAATAGAACATACAATCGGCCCAGTAGAGCCACTTGTTACAAACGAACTTACTATTACGCATTTACTTTCTGTGAACTCGCTCAACTAGTTTGTTGATCATTCTGTTACATGCCTTGCAGATCGTTAGGTACTTGGAGCTTGCACACGGAGGAGCTGGTCGTTGTGGGGCTTGGATCGTGATCACCTTGTTAAATACTTTTGATGTCTGATACTTATTTGCTATGGGTTTTACAATAATACGCTTCCGCTAAACAATGTTAACTTACTTATGTTTTGGAAACACCTTTCATATGGAAAATGGTTTGGATTATAATGTGTTTACTTTTACTTTATACAATATTCTGTATGATTGGTGGCTTGATCCTGGTCAGTCACGCTCCCAAGCGGTGATACTCCGCAGGTGGATTATGGGGGTGTGACATCGAGATCCTATGCAGAAGGATCTATGACCTTGAGAAGGAGTCAGATGCCAGACAGCCACTGCCAGTCACACCACCACCACCATCTTCACCACCACCAGCATCTCCACCACCCTAGCATCACCACCACCACCTGCTCATGTACCAGCCGATGGCTTAGCTGCTCGAGTTCTGACACTTGAGTAGCAGGTGAGCTTCTTGCTTCGTCGAGTTTACGAGCTCAAGGAGAAGGTAGCCCACCTCCGCAGCCTAGCCTTTCCTACACCCCCACCATCTCCCCCAGCCCGTTAGGTTTCTTTGAAGGTACTTTTGTATGGAGTAGTTCATTTTTGGGATACGAAGATTGAAGCAGAGTTTTGAAGACAACTTGAAGACCAAGATCGCCAATGTGAAGGAATATATTTTGCCATTATATATATTGAACTCGTATTGATTTGGGTGATGTAGCCCATATGCATTTTTGTTTCCTTTACAAACAATCATGTAACAAGTTGTCCTGATATATATAAAAACTCGGTGATTATCTTTACCACACATTATTATTTATCTGTTTGTGCATGCCTATTTGCTTGTATGAATTGATTTATATGTTTGGTGGATCGTTTGGTTGTGTATACATATATGTATATTCTTTTATTATTTAGTTAATAAAAGTATGGTGGTATCTGATAAACGCCTAATTATATTGTGTTATGTTTTGGAAGAAACATGCCTCCTAGGAGAATTGTGAACACCAGGGGATCAAATCAACCCCTACCCCCGCCGATACCGAGGACTGCTCAAGAGTTGAACTCTCTTCTTGAAGAAAGAATTTCTGACACCATCGCCTAGTACGAGGCAAGCCATGCTGAACACAGCGACGGCACGGGAGGTTCTGGCAGGCACGACCACGGAGATTCATCTGGTGGAAACCCCAACCAAGATAACATTGAGTTGATTTTTCATGACTTAATGAAACTTATGAATGGATCATTGTTTCATTGTTTGCTCATTGATGAATCAGTTATATGAATTCCAGGATGCACTTATAAGCAGTTTCTAGAATGCAAGTCGCTGAACTATGATGGCACTAGAGGTGCAGTGGCTTTCGTGCGTTGGACGGAAAAGACTGATTCCACGATCCGAATGAGCAAGTGTACCGGGGATCAACAAGTTACTTTCGAAACCGGACTGTTTGTGGATGAGGCCCTTACCTGTTGGAACTTACAAGTCCAGACTTTGGGTGATGACGCGGCATATGGAATGTCATGGGACGACTTGAAGGAGAGAATGATGGAAAAGTACTGTTACCGAGCCGAACTTCAGAAACTGGAAACCGAGTTCTAGAATTTGTCCATGGTTGGTGCGGATATCGTAGGGTACACTCAAAGGTTTCATGATCTCTCCCGAGTAATCCCATATCTCATATCTCCTGAATTTAAGCGCATTGAGCGCTACATTTGGGGATTGGCTCTTGAGATTTGTAGCATGGTGACAGCGGCAAACCCTGCGACAATTACTCAGGCTGTAACTTTGGCTGTCAGCCTCACTGAAGATGCTGTTCGTATGAAGAAGCTATCATTGAAGATCACCGAAAAAGTTGAAATGCATGCTGAGTCATCTGGGGATAAGAAAAGAAAACACGCTAACCTTAACCAAGCAACCCGCAACAACAACAAAAAACTCCAACAACAACAACATGAAACGTGACCCTAACTCGCCTAAGGAGGCGAAAACATTTGCAGCTGCGAATGACACCGTAGTTAGAGGGTACTGATGGGTAGTCCGTAGGACGACCCTTAATGGTTATAAAGTATAATTTAATCCCGCATGTATCCATGTATTTATCTTGAATTTGATAATTACGGTTGCTTGTATTTCATGTATATTTGGGACTTAAAAGTGTGGAAATAAAGCTTCGAATAGACGCGACTGAATTGGAGATTCAAAGACGGAGAATAAATAAAAAAACAAACCTTTGGAATTGAAGAATTAAGAAGATAACATGATAGAGGACGAAATTACAGGAACGTAGGTGAAAATGGTGAAGAAAACGGAGTTGAAACGAAAAAGTTATGCTGAAAACAAAATTTCCTGTTGAAGCCTACCGCAGCCCGGCAAAGGCCGTAGCGTACGGCGCCGACTGGCAATTTTTGACCACCGTAGTCCAGTATAGAGCCACTGTAGCACTTTTATTACCGTCATAGCCTACGGCGGGTGCCGTAGGTTACGACGCCGACTGGTATGAACCTTGTAACTGCCCCATTTAATTCGGTTTTATGATGTCCTTTGAAGACCAATCATTCCCGTTCAATTACACAACAGTCTAGAGGCGATTTTGGGTGTTCTAGCTTGGTTTTGAACATTTCTAAACAATTGTTTTTGGTATTTTGATTCATATGAACATGGATATGTGTATGATGATGATTTCCCAATACATGATGGCTAATTTCATTAGGGATCATCTCGAATGTAAGGTTTGCTTGTGACAATCATGTTTTTGTTCTTAAATTTCTGGAATAATAGACTTTGCATGTGTTGTTTAGTTTTTTATGGTGCTTGATTGATAGTTTGTAAATTGTTAATATGTGTTTGCTTATAATTCTAAACCATACGTTCTTGGTGCCATTGGCAATCGAGATATCATGGGAGGGATTAGGGGTTAGATATATGTTAATTGATCATCGGGTAACAACCTCGCGTTCTAGGAATCCGAGTACTTAGTTCCCTTTCATCACAAACAACTGATCTTGCATGAGCTATGTCTATGTAGTTTTTTCCAGTTGAACATAAACATTGGTTGTCACTTAAAACCTGAACCTCGAGATGATCACTATTCTCTTATTCTGTTTACAAACCAAATCCTTCTTTTGCAATTAAATTAGATAATTTTTGTTTTCAAAACAAAACAACCAAATCTCTGAATATACTTTTGCAATTTAGTTTACTTTAGTGAATTTGGACATACATTTAGATAACGCACATTCCACAAACTCCCTGTGTTCGATACCCACTTACCGCTAGCTATTAGTAGTAATTGGATTAAATTTGATTGAGACTTTGACCTCACGTCAAATTTTGGCGCCGTTGTCGGGGAGTAGTGCGCAACGTGTGTTATGTTGTGTATTAGTTTTGAGTATTAGTTAAAAAAATTAAAAAAAAATAAATAAATAAAAATAATTAAAAACCCCAAAAATATTTTCTTTTATGTTCGTGATTTACCTTGGTAGTTGAGTTATGTTGTGCAGGATGACAGAGCATTACACAGATTTCAACTTTTCTATGTGTATATTGTGCGGGGGTCCACGTCATCCGTGTATCGGTTGCCACGAGGCCCGCTACAGGAGGGCACATGGAAAACCGGTGTCTTATGTTTCATAGCTTCCACCTCCATCATACGTTGATGATTATTACTCGGATGGATATGATCGGGACGAGGATGTTTATTATGAGACAAGGACGTATGGTCTTTGTTTCTGTTTCGGTAGTGATCATACTTATGATTATGATGTGTGCACGGTGTATTCGAAAAACCCAAAGTATTGGAATAAAAAAATGATGGATGCACATATCTTAAGACCGTATCAGGGATATCGACAATATCATCCCGAAGAATATTCTGAGCCCGAGGGTGTTTATGCTTATCAGACCGAGGACGAGAAAGAGCTTGCTGTATTGGAAGTAACTTTGTCGAAACTTGAGCAGTGTTTATCAGCACCCAACCTTTCCGTCGAAGATCGAATTAGCTGTTTAGTTTCTAATTGTCATAATTTAAAAATGAAGATTGAGATAGAACAACGTCTCTCACCATTACCTGATGATATTAGAGATTATTCTCATATGAAGGTGGAGATTGTGGAGGATAATACGACACCAATGAGTCCTTTATCTGATGAAGAGTCACTGGTGGATCAGATAGTGTCTGTAGATGATGAGGCAGAACAGTTTGAGGAGATGAATATGTGTACCGAACCTCTTCCCATATCAATAATTCAAATTAATAAGTGTGGAGAAGAGGGTTCGAGGAAGAAGATGAGAAGGGTGAAACAACAAGACATCAGGGTATATCTCGTGAAGTGGATTAGCGAAACCCGCAGGTGCAGTCTGAACATGCCAATTATACTGACAAACCTATGGAGATGGCATGTAAATTTCCGTGCATTTGATGGAAATGTTTTGGGTATGTATGCATTGAGACCACCGTAACGCATATTAGGTATGGTCTTGCTGAAGACCATTAAACATAGCGCTCTCGGGAGGCAGCCCGAGGATGTATAGTATTGTATTCGTGCTTTGTTTGGTTTTGTTTTGGTGTTGTGTTTGTGTTTTGGCAGCTTACTATGTTTCAATCCTCGCGGATGCAATGATTCAAGTGTGGGGATGTTTGGCAACATCCGCGTTGAGATATCAGCGAATCCAAGAGATGTTTATGTTCCTATCCGATTACCGCAGCTGCATCACTACGAACACTGCTGATTTACTGATTAGGTCGTGTTTTGTTCTCATTTTGTGCACCTTTGTATATATTCATGTTTATGTTCATGGTTGGGCAGATGGGTGGTGTTTTGATATGTTTAGTGATGGGTTGTGAAAGTTGGTGGTGTTATTAGTAATAAGAATATAAAAAAAACAAAAAGACATTTGGGTTTGAGTGGAAAAGCTTCAATTGATGTTGTAGTGGTTTAGGCGATTTTCCCTTCAAAACCATACATTGGGGACAATGTAACGCAAGTGTGTGGATGAGGGGAAATTTAAAAAAAAATTGTGAATCTTTTAAAAATCAAACGAAAAATGGTCCAAATTGAACAGTTGAGTATTAAATCGCATGACACACCGGCAACCCATATTCCCTTGTTCTTTCTTGGTGAGAGTTGAGCCACTACTTGAATTTATTAGAATACATTTTTTCTTGATAAGAGTGGCAACAGGTGGGGGTGCATTAGAACTTGTGATTGAATGTGGTTTGAGGCCTTAGCTTGATATGTATGTGAAAAGGATAAGGGCATTTAGTAGCCTCGTCTTGGTGAGTGTGAGTGTGGGATTTGGGGGGTTGGACCTCATAAATTATACATATGAGCATGGTAGCGAGAGGGGCGGGGGTTTGGATTTTAGTAGCCCATTTGAGGTTGAAGTCGATCATTTGTAACCGGTGCCTAGTCTCTCTAAAAATTTAACCTGTATTTGGCCTGGTCTATTAGTGTTGCATCTTGTATTAGTATGTTTATTTTGTTATGTTTGAAAAAAACTAGAAAAAAGAGATATGAAAAAGAAAAACAGAAGAAGAAAAAGCAATGAAAAAAAGAAAAGAAAAAAATGAACGAGATAGTTGGTACATAGTTGTTTATGTTTTCTTTTCGTTAGAAACAAAAGACCGGGTTAAATCGTTAGCTACTTCGCATATGTATTTCCATTTCCTACCCATTTTCCTGGCCACGTTACAACCTCTAAGTCCCTTTGATTCACATGCATGTTTAGCAAATCATTTAGGCGATGGATCGATTTAATTACAAGCTTATTGTCGTGCAACCACCCGTTTGCTTTAAGTGTGATCTAGCATGTCTTTGCTAGTTATTACTTGTTGCCGAGAGGAGAGTTTTTGTGAGGGGTGTGTCATGTGCGATTTTAAGAAAAAGTTAGTAAATGAGGACAATTGTTGCTTGGTTTATACTTGATCGCTTGAATAAATTGTGTTTTGTTGAAAGGGTTGCTTGGTACAAGCAACGGTTAAGTGTGGGGATGTGATGGGTAGTCTGTCGGACGACCCTTAATGGTTATAAAGTATAATTTAATCCCGCATTTATCCATGTATTTATCTTGAATTTGATAACCACGGATGCTTGTATTTCAGGTATATTTGGGGCTTAAAAGTGTGGAAATAAAGCTTCGAATAGACGCACTGGATTGGAGATTGAAAGACGGAGAATAAATGAAAAACATAAAACTTTGGAATTGAAGAAGTAAGAAGATAACATGATAGAGGACGAAATTACGAGAACGTAGGTGAAAACAGTGAAGAAAACGGAGTTGAAACGAAAAAGTTATGCTAAAAACCAAATTTCCTGTTGAAGCCTACCGTAAGCTACGGCAAAGGCCGTAGCTTACGGCGCCGACTGGCAATTTTTGACCACCGTAGTCCAGTATAGAGCCACTGTAGCACTTTTATTACCACCGTAGCCTACGGCGGGTGCTGTAGGTTACGGCCCCGACTGGCGTGAACCTTGTAACTGCCCCATTTAGTTCGGTTTTATGATGTCCTTTGAAGACCAATCATTCCCATTCAGTTACACAGCAGTCTGGAGGCGATTTTGGGTGTTCTAGCTTGGTTTTGAACATCTCTAAACAATTTTTTTTGGTATTTTGATTCATATGAACATGGATATGTGTATGATGATGATTTCCCATGACATGAGTGGCTAATTTCGTTAGGGATCATCTCGAATGTAAGGTTTGCTTGTGACAATCATGTTTTTGTTCTTGAATTTCTGGAATAACAGACTTTACATGTGTTGTTTAGTTTATTATGGTGCTTGATTGATAGTTTGTAAATTGTTAATGTGTGTTTGCTTATAATTCTAAACCATACGTTCTTGGTACCGTTGGAAATCGAGATATCATGGGAGGGATTAGGGGTTAGATATATATTAATTGATCATCGGGTAACAACCTCGCGTTCTAGGAATCTGAGTACTTAGTTCCCTTTCATCACAAACAACTGATCTTACATGAGCTATGTCTATGTAGTTCTTTCCAGTTGAACATAAACATTGGTTGTCACTTAAAACCTGAACCTCGAGATGATCACTATTCTCTTATTCTGTTTACAAACCAAATCCTTCTTTTGCAATTAAATTAGATAATTTTAGTATTCAAAACCAAACAACCAAATCTCTGAATATACTTTTGCAATTTACTTTACTTTAGTGAATTTGGACATACATTTAGATAAAGCACATTCCATAAACTCCCTGTGTTCGATACCCACTTACTGCTAGCTATTAGTAGTAATTGGATTGAATTTGATTGAGACTTCGACCTCACGTCAGGTACCATGGCACGATGCCCAAATGTAGCAAGTGCAAGCTTCATCACGAGGGAGCTTGTCGCATTCCAAGGTACGATAAATGTGGGAAATTGGGTCAGCGTACTGAAGACTGTTGGGGAAAAGGAAATGGAGGGGGTAATAGAAATGGTAATGGAAACAGAAATGGTAATGGTGCTGGTAATGGGAACGACAATTGTAATGGCAACGGTGCTGGTAATCGGAATGGAACTGGAAACAAGCGACATCAAGGATGTTATGGTTGTGGTGGTAAGGAGCACTTCAAGAAAGACTTCCCAAAGGAGAACAACGCTCAAGGTCGAGCATTTGTCATAGGAGCGAGGAACGATGGCGAAGTACGTTTCTCGTTAGCAATCACTTTGCATCCATACTATTTGACATTGGTGCCGATTTTAGTTTCATGTCTGTGGAATTTAAACATATGCTTGGAGATAAGTCTAGTAGGTTAGACATCCCTTATTCCATAGAATTAGCCAATGGTAAACATATGCTTGGAGATAAGTCTAGTAGGTTAGACATCCCTTATTCCAATAAGAAGTGTTCAAATTGAAAAGATCAAAAAGGTTTTCAAATTAAAAGAAATTAATATTTATGAAAAAAAAAAGATGTAAATCTTACTGAAAAACCTAAAAAGTACACTTCAAGAGTTCAACAAAGATTGAACAAGAAAAGGGTTATAGTTCTGGTTCTGGTTTTCAAAAGAAACCAAACCATAACAATAATTTTAAAAAGAAAGGATTGGAATTTATTCCACTAGAAAATCATAAAAATAAGAAAATTTCTAAAGCAAAAACAGTATTTGTTTCAGGGACAAGTGCTGAGGAAGAAGCAAAGAGTTCTTTCTGGAAACAGTCAAACAAAGTGTTTCTTGCTGATAAAGAAAAGTTTGAGAAGAATGGAGCTTATCAAAGAAAGGAGATAAAAACCTGTTACAGATGTCAAGAAGTTGGTCACATCGCTTGGAACTGTCCAAAGGCAACCAACACAAAACAGGAAGTTGTTTCTAAACGCAAAGAAAAAGTTGTTGATAAAACTGAACCACCAACTGAAAAATTCAAAGTGTTTAAAAATTCAAAATTTGAAGTTGGTGAATGTTCAGAAAAATTTTACAAAAGAAGGGTGAATCTTGACAACCAAAAGTGGGTTGTTAAAAAATGAGATGTGAAATCTGGCGATGATTCTGATTCGTCAAAATTAGAGGAGCCACAAGTTGAGCAAAAAGAAGAAAACTCAGTTCCTCCAATGGATGATGTAAACTTTCCACCATTAAGAACTGAAAATTTTAAAGAAAAAGTTGGTAAAGTGGAAATTTCGAATCAATTCTATTCTGAGAAGAAAGAATTTGATGTCGAAAAAGTGTTCAATGGAATAATAAAACATATTTTTGGAAAGATGGTCGATGGTAAAGCCAAAGGGGTAAAAGATTTTTATGAAGAAAAAAGAAATGTTCAAACCCCAAGTGAAACTGAAAAGGTCACACCCAAAGCTGGTTAGGCTTGGGTGTCTGTTTTTCATATGTAAAATCCTGACTTGCCAGAACTCACAGGTTGGTAATTGGGGAGTAGGAATCGACATCTTTCTTAAGAAATTCACAGTGTCACACCCCAAAAATCCACCATGCGGAGTACCACCGCTTGGAGGCGTGATGTGACCAGGATCGAGCCATCAATCATATTGAACAATGTAATTAAGTAAATGAAATCAACCACAATACGATTGATGACCAAAGCTAGTTAGCTAAGTTTAGTTTAAACAGCGGAAGCATAAATGTAAATCCAAAAAAAAAAACATAAGTCCATAGTTTTGTTAGTGCATTAATGTCTATCGCCTTCGTCAATCCGAGCCGTAGCGAGAAACCGAAGAAATCAAGTCTTTATAGTGTTATATCTAGTCAAAAGGCAAGGTGGCAATCTTGTAATTAATGAAAAGTTTCATTAAAATCCTTGGCCTATAAATAGGGAGTGATAGTGTTAGTTTAAAGACTTTTGCTCAATTTTGGTGATTTAGAAGATTCAAAAGTTTTATTTAGAAGATAGTGTTAGTTTAAAGAATTGGAGATTTGACAAAGTCAAAATTGAGGATTGTGATGATCACCAAGCCAAACAGTGCTTTGATCTAAGTATTTGGGCTGAAAATGGTGATTGGTACGATAACAGAGTGTGTTACAGATGCGGCTATCAAGGACACATTGCTGTTAACTGTCAGAATTGGAGGTTTGAATCGAAAAGATGCTATAACTGCAACATCATAGGTCACATTGCCAGAGATTGCCCAATGAGATTAAATGAAAGATCGAGGGCTATATCTCAGAAAAGGGTGATAAAGTCAGTCAAAGTCAAAGAAAAGCCCAAGGAACTGAAAGTTTCAGAACAGAAAGTCAAAGAACAGAAAGTTCAAAAACAGAAAGTGAAGCTTTCACAAGGGCAGAAAGACAGACTGAGGAAGAAGAGGAAGAAATCAAGAGAGTATCTGGAGAAGATTTAGTCCTCGGGTACATCAGGAAAACCAAACAGCAGTTCTGATAAATCGTCTTGCTTTTCAAAGAATGATAAATCTTGCAAAACGAATTCATCAGATACAAATCTGAGGACAGAAGAGAAAGGAATTTTAAAGAAAGACAAAGTTGTTAATCAGAAGATTAACAAAACAAAGAAAGTGAAATTTTCACTTCTTGGTGATGAATCTATTTCTGTGAAAACAAAGGAGCCACATGTCGGCGATGAATCTGACTCATCAAAGTCAGACAACCCACATTTAGGCAATGAATCTGGTGTGGTAAAGCCAGAAGAGCCATGTATTGAGGTAAAAGTTGAGAATTCTGATTTAACAATGGATGATGCACATTTTCCACCATTGTTGAACGAGAATTCAAAAGCACCCAAGGACCGTCAGGCTTGGGTGAAACTGTTTAAATGAAAAACCTGACTTGCCGGAGTTCCCAGGTTGGTAAGCGTAGAACATGAATCGGCACATTTCTTGAGAAATTTCACTCTGGTGATTTTTCACCTCACATGTGGTAAATCAGGGACATTAAGTTGTACTTGATTTCCTACAAGTGTTATTTGAGATTTAAAACTGAAATTGTAAAATCTAGCATGTGTATGAAGAAAACAATGTGAAGAAATGACCCCGAACCTACAAATGATTGGTAAACAAACTAATTTTTCGGAAAAACCATTTTGATTAAAACAAACTTAAGTGTTTTTAAATCATAATGGGAAAATAGTTTGTTGTGAGGGGGAGTTCTGATTGTTTATGCCGGGTGGATGGAGAATTGAAGTAATTCTCATCATGTTGTCATGTTTCTTGTATAGTTTGTTTTCAAATTTTCTCATAAAATCAAAATTGAAATATATTTTGATTTTAGGGGGAGAAAAATTTTAAAAAAAATTAGAAAATTTGAAAAGGTCAAAAACATTGGAAAATTCAAAATGAGTTTTGTTGAGACAAGAGGAAATGATAGTAAATCAGTGGACTATCACAGCACGCTAAAGAAATGAAATGTAAAATGTGATAAACGGTCTCACTAAAGATGTGACGATAGGCTCAGCTAGACTAGTAGATTTGCGATAACGATACAAACATAAATGAAAAAACCTAGTTCTAGTGGGAAACATGGTTGAAAGCATAGTACTTAGTTTTGTCCTTCGTGATTGTGTACCTACTCAGTAATCGCTGAATGCCAAAAAGCATAAAACTGGTTAAGTTTGTGAACTTTCACTACTTTGCTGAAAAATCGATGTGATTGTGCATTTCATTTTGCAAAGATTTAAACTTGTTTTATTTCTTTATTTTGTGTAGGCATTGGACATCCTCTGCGTATACGTGAGTATTGACCTGGATGTTATTGCCTAAATGTTCTGCTTTATTTTCTTTGGTGTTTCGTTTAAGCTTTGGACCTCCTCTGCGTATACGGAAGTATCGACCTGGTGGTTAAAGCCTAAACAATTTCAACTTGTTTTTATTTCTTATTTTGTTTAAACATTGGACTTTCTCTGCGTATACGGAAGTATCGACCTGATTGTTAATGTTTAAACATTCTGCGTTGTTTTCGCACATATCACAGTTGCTGAAAGTTTAAAGGCATTACTTGAGTTAGTGTATTGCATGATGAGGGGATATGCTGAGATCGTGGGGTCCATAAGAATTTAGTGCAAAATTAATATACCTTAACGTATCGGTAAGCATTTTGAAAGTTTTTAGTTTGAGTTTAAGAGGACAAATATATCGTCAATCAACGTGAATCGTTTAGAACTTAATATGTTTAAACTTTAACGATGCTAGTGATTTGTCTCAAAAACTGATATGATCCTATTTCACAAACTGACAAAATATTGTTTGTATATATTTCTTTACTGCATTTCTTTCAAAAATCCAAAAAGATTTTAGTGTGTTTTAGCATGAAATTTTGAAAAATCCAAAAAAAAAAAAAAAGATTTTCGACAACTGATGTTGAAAAGCTGATATTCAAAATCTCAAAGGCTAAACAAGATGAACAATTGGTTTGGTTAAGATGATGAGAAATTGGAAGATAATCCTCAAATGTTTAGATGATTCATTAATTTGAATCACAATATCGTATGTTATATGTTTGAGAATTTTGAGTGAATTCTTTTAGAGTCAAAATTATTTTGTCTTACGAGAGGTTGAGATGTGTAGGTTTCTGATTCTGTTGCTACGGAAAGCCAGGCGTCGATCCCAAAAGCACGGAAGCTTGACGAAAGGGGGAGCCTGAAGAAAGAGACTACCAAGAGGGAGAGCAACTGAATCTAAAGACAGATCCATGGGGATTCTGTTCGAAAAAGAGAAAGACAAGACGCTACGAGATTGACTGCGGCAATATCCAAGGGGGAGATTTTTAGTGCATTAATGGCTATCTCCTTCGTCAATCCGAGCCGTAGCGAGAAACCGAAGAAATCAAGTCTTTATAGTGTTATATCTAGTCAAAAGGCAAGGTGGCAATCTTGTAATTAATGAAAAGTTTCATTAAAAGCCTTGGCCTATAAATAGGGAGTGATAGTGTTAGTTTAAAGAATTTTGCTCAATTTTGGTGATTTAGAAGATTCAAGTCTAGAGAGAGAAAGTCTAAAGAGAGAAAGTTCTCTCCACGTGATTTTTGCATTGTTCACGTCATATTCTTCAATAGAATCACGGTTCTAGTACGTTATTGTGTGTTCGGTCACGCACGTTCACGGATTCCGCACGTCGAACGTTCGTTACGCAATCAAACGATGTCAAAACCGGTCCTACAAGTTTATAAGTTTAAAGTTCAAAACCTAAGTTTATTCAGTTCATGAGGATTTAAACATTAAGCACGAAACATAACAGTCCGTACTCCACAACGACTCCTTCCTCGTGCAAGCTCCAAGCATTTAGCGACCTATAAGGCATGTAACAACGAGTCAACAACAAAGTTGAGTGAGTTCACGTTTGGTTGTTTAGTTTTAAGTTGTCTCTGAAAACGTGGTTTGTCTTTCGTTGGCATAATTGCCGTGGGGGTTACCCCGTAGTTGAAAGTAAGATTAACCAGTTCATTCTTTATTACCCAGACCATATTTATGATTAGTGGGGGCTTCCCCATGTGAACTACTAGACCGTATGATATCGACTACTACGCAAGTAAGTTGTGCCCTACATCAGTGTCTATCATCACTGACGGTTTGCCATAGTCCATTAGTATACGCCCGTCTGACTGGCACGGTGTGAGTTTTGTTATACCTAATAGCGCTATTAACTAATGACCCGCTCGCCATTGGCCTCGTAGATTAAGTCGATATAAAATGAGGGACTTAATGATAGAGTTTTGTCTAGTAAGTTTTAAGATTGTTGTCCTACCCAAGGAGGACGAACGTACGTAGTTCTCTCAAAGAGAATACGCAGGATTAATATTGGCATCCTACCCAAGGAGGATGGCCGTACATATCCTACCTAAGTAAGATATGTAGATTCCGTTTTAATTTTCTTTAACCCATTCCCAAACCACCGGGAATCCCATGCCTTAGAAAGTGTGTGAACTCACCTCGGTTTGCTCGGTTAGATTCTCAAATATAGCTAACAGTCAAGGTCGGTCAATCACGTCCTAATATAATTACGAGTTAGTCATTTAATGGTTTTCAAATAGAGCACAAAGTTCCTACACGTATCTATCACATAACATGCATTACTTTAACGGTTTATGCCCATATAAACTCCCCATCTATTCCCGTTCACAAATAAACATGCGACATTGCACATAACACTTTTATTGACACATAACATGTTAGATCATTCACGGATAACATACTTGACATTTAGACATGCAAATTACTACTTATGTCATTTCAACTTAAATACCCAAAACTGGGCTGTTTTCGAGCATTTTAATAAAATAGTTATCTTATTTTAAAAATTCCCAACTTTTTATAGAAGGTGCTAAACGATCCAAATATTATTGTGTAAAAATCTCGGGATCTGATTCATTACCAATATTTTAATAAAAATCATTTTCCGGACTGCACTCAGATTTATCTTTTTCTAACTGCAGTCTACGGAATAATTCATTAAAAATGCATTGTAAGTCGGATTGACTAAATTCTAGTGGAACAATTACTACGACATCAGTGTCCATCTACAGTACCAATTTCATGATCTAACTCTACACAGAACTCAAGTTATGATAGAAAACAAAATGCATATTTTCAGCCATAAAAATGCAGCTCTAGCTGCTGTTACAAAATGACACTTTAAAAATAGTAAACGAAGTCCAAAAATTACGATTCTAGTGCCATTAGAACCGTATTTCAAAATACATAACTCAATACTTCAGAAAATCAGTTTTTCGTTAAGTTACGGTCTGGTTACAGCCAACTGAAGTTGGCTGTAAAAACCAAATAGCCTACTTTTTCAGCTTTTATCTTTTTAACTTGTGTTCGATTGATTCCGTTAAAATGTTTAGTGATCACAACAACATCAAACATCAATATTACAAGTAGACCAGAAAGTAAATCAGTAACATAATCAAGACAACTTCAGTTTATCATCACTTCATTATGTTTCATCAATATTTCATTACAAGTTAGTTTATATGCAAGACTTTGTTCATGGTTCTTTAGTGTTCATGGATTTTCATCATCAAACAACTATTAACCAGTCTAATAACATGAAAAATGAACGGATCTAAGTTCTTACCACTAGTTCGAGACTAGGGAAGTTCGAGTGTGGAAAAGTGGTGGTTAATAGCGAATGGAGAAGGTCCTTCCACTTCCGAACGCATCGAGCTTCGTTGTAGGACCTCTTGCACCTTTGGGTGAGTGTAGATTGCTTGAAAGATGATGTGAGGGTGGTGGTATGGTGGTGGTTGTTGGCTGCCTAAACAAAGGAAGAAGGAGAAAGGAGAGAAGTGGTGTTGAATGTGTGGATGGTGAAATCAGGCTTATGCTCACAAGATGGGGGAACATGATCCAATATAATAATCAAATAAAATCTATGGTGGGGCCACCATGTTGGATGGTCATAGGTGGGAGGGGGGATCTAGATGTAGGTTGTAACTAGTTAGTTTAATCATAGTTGAAATCTAAGTGTATTGGTTAGGGTATTAGTTACTAGATATTTATGTAGTGTGTGTTATGATATTCAGGGACCATAACTAATTCAGAAAAATAAAAACAATGTCTCTGGTAATATTTTAGTGTTCCGGGTATTGTCCGGTTGTTCGGTTTGATACCGTTCCGTTAAAGTGCTTAATTAATCCGTAAAGTATCATACATATATATTTTTGTAACGTTTTTAATTTTCAACACTCAGGAAAGCATAACGGACTATTTAATGACTTTTCTGTATACTATTAGTATGTTAACAAGTACATGTAAGTATAACACAATGATCAGAGAGCAGTTAAGTAATTCCACACAGTCGTCAAGCACTTTAATTATCATTAATAAATTGTACGGAATACATGGAATTTTGTGGGTTGTCACATTCTCCCCCTGTTAAGAAAATTTCGTCCCGAAATTTAGCACGTGGTTACTGAGGAAGCTAGTTAAGTTGCGTTGGTTTCCTGGTTTTCCTGGGGTGTCACATCATCCCCCCGTTGATTTGGAATTTCGTCCCGAAATTCTGCAGTAGCTTCAGCCTCAGTAGTGATTGCACTTTTCTTAAACAGCTGGGGATACTTGAGTTTCATTTGGTCTTCTCGTTCCCAGGTGTACTCTGGGCCATGACGGGAATCCCAATGAACTCGGACAAGAGGTATCCTGGTGCGCTTGAGAATCTTAACATCTCGATCCGTAATGTCTACTGGTTCTTTGACGAATCGCAGCTGGTCGTCGATAATGAGCTCCTTTAAGGGAACTATGAGGGTCTTTGACACGTGGAATACGTTGTGAACTCCGCTGAGTTCATCAGGTAGATTCAACCTGTAAGCGACTTTGCCAATCTTCTCAATGATTTCAAAGGACGTATCGCGGGTTGAGTTTGCCTCGTTTGCCAAAACGAACTACACCTTTCCAAGGTGAGACTTTGAGTAGCACCCGATCCCCAACCTAGAACTCGAGTGGCTTTCTTCTCTTATCAGCATAGCTTTTCTGATGGTCACGAGCTGCCGCCATTCGTTGTCGTATCTGAGCAATTTTCTCGGTTGTATCTACTATGAGTTCTGGGCCAGTGATTTGGCTGTCACCAACTTCTGCCCAACAGAGAGGTGATCGGCACTTGCGTCCATACAATGCCTCGAACGGAGCGGCCTGGATGCTGGTGTGGTAGCTGTTGTTATATGAAAACTCCACTAACGGGAGATGCTTTTCCCAGCCGTTACCAAAATCGATTACACATGCCCTAAGCATGTCTTCAAGGGTTTGTATGGTGCGTTCAGATTGCCCATCCATCTGTGCATGATAAGCGGTGCTCATATCTAAACGTGAGCCCAAAGACTTGTGCATAGCTTGCCACAGTTCGGAGGTATAACGCGCGTCACGATCAGAAATGATGGAGGTTGGCACTCCGTGCCTTGATACCACTTCCTTTAGGTAAATGTCTGCTAAAGTAGAAAACTTATCCGTTTCTTTGATAGCCAGAAAATGTGCAGACTTGGTCAGTCGATCCACGATCACCCAAATGGTATCATTTCCGCGTTGTGATCTCGGCAGGCCAGTAAGAAAATCCATGGAAATTTGCTCCCATTTCCATTTCGGGATCTCTGGTTGTTGAAGTGGACCTGATGGTTTCTGGTATTCGACCTTGACCCTCGTACAAGTCAAGCATTTGCTGACGTAGGTTGCTATGCTGGCTTTCATACCAGGCCACCAGTATGTAGTCTTTAGATCGTGGTACATCTTATCCGAACCAGGATGTACTGAATAACGAGACTTATGTGCTTCATCCATCACAAGCTCGCGTAAGTCTCCATACAACGGAACCCAGATGCGTCCGTTAACATAGTAGGCACCGTTTCCCTTTGTTCTAGCTGTTGCCTCGATCCTCGTAGGGACTCAGCCCTGATGTTCTCAGCCTTCAATGCTTCAGCCTAAGCGTCGCGAATCTGAGTGGGTAGATTAGATTGGATGGTAAGCTGTAACGCACGTACACACTTAGGTATAGTATCCTTTCGACTGAGGGCGTCGGCCACAACATTGGCTTTGCCCGGATGATACTTGATAGCGCATTCATAATCGTTCAAGAGCTCGACCCATCGGCGCTGACGCATGTTTAACTCCTTTTGCTTGAAGATATGCTCGAGACTCCTGTGATCGGTGTAAATGGTGCACTTGGTACCCTACAGGTAATGTCTCCATATCTTAAGCGCGAAAACAACTTCTCCCAATTCCAGGTCGTGTGTAGTGTAGTTCCTTTCGTGAACTTTAAGTTGGCGTGATGCATTGGCAATGACCTTGTCACGTTGCATCAACACGCAACTAAGTCCTTGAATGGAAGCGTCGCAATAAACCACAAAATCATATGTGCCTTCAGGCAATGAGAGGATAGGCACGCTACAAAGTCTATCTTTTAAGTGCCGAAATGCGGACTCCTGTGCATCACCCCAATGATAGGTGACACCCTTCTGAGTTAGTGAAGTGAGAGGTTGCGCAATCTTTGAGAAATCTTTGATGAATCTTCGGTAATATCCTTCCAAACCCAAGAATTGGCGGATTTCTGTTGGTGTACGGGGTGCAGGCCAGTTCTTGATGGAGTCAACCTTGGATGGATCTACATGAATCCCATCCTTGTTTACTACATGGCCTAGAAAGTGGACTTCGCGAAGCCAAAAGTCACATTTCGAAAACTTGGCATACAACTGCTCTTTTCGAAGAAGTTCCAGAATAAGCCGCAGATGTTGCTCGTGTTCCTCCTGACTCTTAGAATAGATCAGGATGTCGTCGATGAATACTATGACAAATTTATCCAGGTAAGGCTTGCACACTCGGTTCATGAGGTCCATGAAGACTGCAGGTGCATTGGTTAATCCGAAAGGCATAACCAGAAACTCATAATGGCCGTAACGAGTTCTGAATGCTGTTTTGGAGACGTCCTTGTCCCGGACTCTCAGTTGATGGTAGCCTGACCTCAGGTCAATCTTGGAGTAGAAACTCGACCCTTGCAACTGGTCGAATAGGTCATCAATGCATGGGAGAGGATAACGATTCTTCACGGTTACCTTGTTAAGTTCGCGATAGTCAATACACATTCTGAAGGTACTGTTTTTCTTCTTTACGAATAACACTGGAGCTCCCCAAGGCGAAGAGCTAGGACGTATGAATCCCTTTTCCAAGAGTTCTTGTAGTTGCGTAGACAGTTCTTCGAGTTTGGATGGAGCTAGACGATAAGGTGCTCGAGCTACTGGTGCTGCTCCAGGAGCTAGCTCGATTTGAAACTCAACTTGGCGATGAGGCAGAAGACCAGGTAATTCCTCAGGAAATACCTCAGGAAAGTTGCGCACAATAGGAATGTCTTCTATCTTCTTTTCTTCCGAGGATGCATTAGTAACGAGGGCTAGGATAGCGGTGTGGCCCTTTCGCAAACACTTCTTGGCTTTAAGGAAAGAGATGATGCCTACAACAGCACCACTCTTGTCGCCACGAATCACGAGGGGTTCTTTATCAGAACGAGGGATACGAACAATTTTCTCCTTGCAAATAATCTCCGCTTGGTGTTGAGATAACCAATCCATCCCAATAATGACGTCAAAACTACCCAGAACGATAGGAATAAGATCGATGGAGACGGTCTGACCAGCTAGGACGAGGTTACAGCCCTTAACTATGTGTGTGGCTTCAAGACTTTTACCGTTTGCTATTTCTACCGTGTGTTTGGTGTTCAAAAGTGTTGGAGTGCGCTTAAGCATCTGACTAACTTTTAAGGACATGTAGCTAGTATCGGCACCCGAAGCAAATAAAACAGTAACAAAGAAATCATCCAGAAGAAACTTACCCATCACAACGTTGGGATCGTTCCTTGCTTCACCCTGACCAATTACGAACACACGACCTTGGGCGCCATTGCAATTATTGTTACCTCCGTTGTTGCCTCCATTGTTGTTTCCATTGTGGTTCCCGTTTCTTGGGTTGTTCTGATTCGGATTTTGGTTCAGCTGGGGGCAGTTCCTCTTAAAGTGGCCTTCAGTGCCACACGGAAAGCATCCTTTATTGCCCTGCTGATGCTGCTGCTGGTGGTTCTATGGAGCTTGTTGTTGTTGTTGTCGATTCTGATTCGCAGGACGTGGGCTCCTGCAATCTTTGGCTTCATAACCCAGCTTGTGACATCTCTGACAACGGCCCTTGTTGCACTGGCCACTGTGGTGTATATTACATCGATTGCACTTAGGGTGATTTACCTTGAACCCACCCTGACCTTGATTCCCAGAAGACTGCTGACTGGGGCTCCTGTACTCGTCTGTCTTTCGCTGCTGGGATTGTACCGAAGTAGAACCCTTGCCCAAATTTCCATCCCACTTGCGCTTATTATCGTTGGGAGCATCAGAAGTAGTAGCGCTAATACGCTTGGGCATCCTGTTCTGCTCAACTGCCTGATCGGTGAGACGATGAGCCAACTTGACGATTCGCTGTATGGTGCCAAGATTAGCTGAGGTTACGTCGCTGTGGATTTCTGGCACCAAACCCTTAAGATATAGCTCGATTCGCTTGATGGGAGGGTCCACCATAGTAGGACACAGGATGGCCAACTCGTTTGACCTCTTAATGTATGCCTTGATCTCAGACCCCGTCATCTTCAGTTTGAAAAATTCCACCTTCAGCTTGTGGATGTCGTCACGACTGCAATACTCCTCTTTGATCAGTTCTTTGAAACCGTTCCATGGGGTGGCATTAGCAACCGCCAACCCAAGCAGTTGAACCTGTGCCTTCCACCAGGTTAACGCAGCACCTTTGAGTGTTCCCGTAGCATATTTCACCCTACGATCTTCAGGGCATTCACACATCTAGAAGACAGACTCGAGCTTCTCGAACCAGTGAAGAAGACCTACAGCTCCTTCTGTGCCACTGAAAGTGCTTGGTCGGCAATCCATGAAGGTTTTGAATGTGCACACAGGAGGCTATGCAGGTTGACCTGTGGTGCGAGAATAAAAGACAAGGTTAAGCACGAGGGTTGGTTTGTGAAGGTAGGATCTAAACGTCCTAAGATGGGTTAAAGTAGCAGGTTATACCTCCTGCAGGAACAACTGGGAATGCCTCAGCAACTCGTTCATTGATCAAAGCCGTCAGCTGGGCTTGAGTTAGGTTGATACGTCCTCTGCGTCCGCTCATGATCTTCATCACGAAGCAACGTAAGTGAGAAAAGTGTTGCGAAAGTGCGTGAGTGTGGGATGACAGGAGAGAGTAAACACACAGGGTTCAAATAGCAATTATCACGTTAACTAATGCACAGTGTGAACTATCTAACCGACAATATAACATAAATCATACCACCTATTGTGTCGAGTCTTGCACGTGGAGTGAAGTGTCGTTGTGGATCGTTGAGCACTGTACCGGTTATAGTCTGGTTTTATCAAAAAGCTTTTTCCCTTTTTAAAACCAAGTTCACTGTAACCAATGGCTCTGATACCAATCTGTCACACCCCAAAATCCACCATGCGGAGTACCACCGCTTGGAGGCGTGACGTGACCAGGATCGAGCCACCAATCATATTGAACAATGTAATTAAGTAAATGAATCAACCACAATACGATTGATGACCAAATCTAGTTAGCTAAGTTTAGTTTAAACAGCAGAAGCATAAATGTAAATCCAAAAATAAACATAAGTCCATAGTTTATAAGTTTAAAGTTCAAAACGTAAGTTTAGTCAGTTCATGAGGATTTAAACATTAAGCACGGAACATAACAGTCCGTACTCCACAACGACTCCTTCCTCGTGTAAGCTCCAAGCATTTAGCGACCTGTAAGGCATGTAACAACGAGTCAACAACAAAGTTGAGTGAGTTCATGTTTGGTTGTTTAGTTTTAAGTTGTTTCTGAAAACGTGGTTTGTCTTTCGTTGGCGTAATTGCCGTGGGGGTTACCCCGTACTTGAAAGTAAGATTGACCAGTTCATTCTTTATTACCCAGACCATATTTATGATTAGTGGGGGCTTCCCCATGTGAACTACTAGACCGTATGATATCGACTACTACGCAAGTAAGTTGTGCCCTACATCAGTGTCTATCATCACTGATGGTTTGCCATAGTCCATTAGTACACGCCCGTCCGACTAGCACGGTGTGAGGTTTCTTAAACCTAATAGCGCTATTAACTAATGACCCGCTCGCCATTGGCCTCGGCGATTAAGTCGATATAAAATGAGGGACTTAGTGATAGAGTTTTGTCTAGTAAGTTTTAAGATTATTGTCCTACCCAAGGAGGACAAACGTACGTAGTTCTCCCAAAGAGAATACACAGGATTAATATTGGCATCCTACCCAAGGAGGATGGCCGTACATATCCTACCTAAGTAAGATATGTAGATTCCGTTTTAATTTTCTTTAACCCATTCCCAAACCACCGGGAATCCCATGCCTTAGAAAGTGTGTGAACTCACCTCGGTTTGCTCGGTTAGATTCTCAAATATAGCTAACAATCAAGGTCGGTCAATCACGTCCTAATATAATTACGAGTTACTCATTTAATGGTTTTCAAATAGAGCACAAAGTTCCTACACTTATCTATCACATAACATGCATTACTTTAACGGTTTATGCCCATATAAACTCCCCATCTATTCCTGTTCACAAATAAACATACGACATTGCACATAACACTTTTATTGACACATAACATGTTAGATCATTCACGGATAACATACTTGACATTTAGACATGCAAATTACTACTTATGTCATTTCAACTTAAATACCCAAAACTGGGCTGTTTTCGAGCATTTTAATAAAATAGTTATCTTATTTAAAAAATTCCCAACTTTTTACAGAAGGTGCTAAACGATCCAAGTATTATTGTGTAAAAATCTCGGGATCCGATTCATTACCAATATTTTAATAAAAATCATTTGCCAGACTGCACTCAGATTTATCTTTTTCTAACTGCAGTCCACGGAATAATTCATTAAAAATTCATTGTAAGTCGGATTGATGAAATTCCAGTGGGACAATTACTACGACATCAGTGTCCATCTACAGTACCAATTTCATGATCTAACTTTATACAGAACTCCAGTTATGACAGAAAACATAATGCATATTTTCAGCAGTAAAAATGCAGCTCTAGCTGCTGTTACAAAATGACACTTTAAAAATAGTAAACGAAGTCCAAAAATTACGATTCTAGTGCCATTAGAACCGGATTTCATAATGCATAACTCTCGACTTCTGAAAATCAGTTTTTCATTAAGTTACGGTCTGGTTACAGCAACAGAAGTTGGCTGTAAAAACCAAACAGCCTACTGTTTCAGCTTTTATCCTTTTAACTTGTGTTCGATTGATTCCGTTAACTTGTTTAGTGATCACAACAACATCAAACATCAATATTACAAGTAGATCAGCAAGTAAATCAGTAACATAATCAAGACAACTTCAGTTTATCATCACTTCATTATGTTTCATCAATATTTCATTACAAGTCGTCAAGCACTTTAATTATCATTAATAAATTGTACGGAATACATGGAATTTTGTGGGTTGTCACACACAGGTTGGTAACTGTGATATTTCGACTTACAAGTGGTTATTCAAGGACATTAAGTTGTACTTGAGTTAACTTTATTACAAGTGGTATTGTTGGTTGACCTGCAAGTGTTAAACTTTTCAAGTGGTTAAGAGAACAAAGTGATGAAACCCCATGTTTGTAAAAATCAACAAATCTAAATTTCCAGAAAAACCATTTTGATTAAAACAAACTTAAGTGTTTTGAAATAATTATGGGAAAATAGTTTGTTGTCAGGGGGAGTTCTGATCATTTATGCCAAGTGGATGGAGAATTGAAGCAATTCTTATTAGTTTGTCAACTTTTCTTTAAATGATTTTGAATTTTAGGGGGAGTAAGAAATTTTAGAAAATCCAAAAACATTAGAAAATTTGAAAAAGCAAAAAACATGATAAAATCAAAAATGAGTTTTGTTGTGAAAAAGAGGAAATGATAGTACATCAGTGGACTATCACAGCAAGCTAAAGGTTTGGAAAGTCAAATGTGATAAACAGTCTCACTAGCGATATGACAGTAGGTTTTTACTCATTCAGTAGATTGTTTCGAGATATAAACTTAAATATCAAATGCCTACTTATCTCGTGGGGAGCATCTCTCGGATATATAGGTAACCCCTGAAATCTTGTTTGAAAGACTTTCTGTTTCTGACATACTAGGTCTTTGTGCGTGATGATATCTGGGGTATTATACCAGGACTTCTGATTTTGCGAGGGCAATAGCCTAGTCCTCGTATAATGCTCTGCACTGCTTTAATCATAAAGCACACCCTCAGCATAAAAAATGATGAAACATTGAAAAATGCTAATCATGTGCTGTTGAAGAAAAGATCCCCAAACGGGACACACCTAAAGATGAGCCATCATCTCTTTGTCTGAACGGAAGTTCTAACCTGAGCTTTCATGGTCTCGCATTTACCCATTTACAGATATCATTAGTGTACATTCACCTGTAAGACTGAATATAGAAGTCTGGATACAGGAGTATATTCTGAGGTGGGACACGCGAAGAGGTTTAAGTCACTTAAAACACTAATCTCGTATCTCTAAACAGTTGAACTTTGTGTAAAAATTTAAGTGGATCAGTATAATGACAATCCAAGTGAATTGTTTAGAACATAAAATGTTTAAAGCTTAACGGTGTTGGTGATTTGTCTCAAAAACTGATATGATTCTGTTACACAAACTCACAAAAATATTATCTGTAAATATTTCGTTACTGCTTTCCATTAAAAACAAAATTCCAAAAAGATTTTTAGTGTGTTTTAGCATAAAGTTTTGAAAAATACAAAAAGATTTTATTTAATCTTATTTTCGACAACTAATGTTGAAAAGCTGATTTTCAAAATTCCAAATGCTAAACATGACGAACAGAAGGTTGGGAAAGTTTGTTTGTAATAAAAAATGAATTTAAAAAAAAAATCGGTATTCCTACAAGTGGTCATCAAAATTTTTTTAATGATAAATCATTTCGAACGGTCATACATGTGGTTTATAAATTTGTCAAATTATAAATTTGTGAAATTTATTTTGAGGTTGAGGATGTGCAGGTTAGACAAGCTTCGATTCCTGAGGATTTTTAACATAAAACCTGAGCAGAATGTGAGCCAGGTTTCGATCCTAAACCAAGAGCTATGTCAGATTACGATCCCGGAACAACTTAAGGGGGAGTCTGCTAGCAAAAGTGAGTCTGAAGATTAGTAGATCAACATCCAAGGGGGAGATTAGTTGATTATGCTGATGAACTTAAGGAATCAAGAGATCTGATCAAGAGAATTAAAGAGAGCATAGAGCCAGATTGCGATTCTGAAAGAGATAGAGATTGAGGATGCTTACAGTGTTAGACACTTTGAAAAGAGAGAAAAGACTGATAAAGACTGAAGACTTTGAAGACTCGACACTGAAGACTTCGTCAACATCCAAGGGGGAGTCTGTTGGTGCATATGTCTATCGACTTCGTCTTGTATCGAGTCTTGTATTTAGAATGATAGATCAGGGCATGATATACGAGAAAACAGTTTTTGTAGGATGTGAAATCATTTCGCACGAAATGATGTTTAGGCCATTTCGTACGAAATGGACTTTGTTCATTTCGCATGAAATGAGACTTAACCATTTCATACGAAATGCATTCCCTATAAATACCCATGTTGTTCATTTCGTTTGTAACTTTATGATTCCGGTGCCGAGGTGCTGCCGAAGTGTCTCCAAGCTGTAAAACGATGTTTTATCAATAAACAAGACATTTAAAGTGTATATCAAGCTGTTTCTACTCCGATACGTCTATTTCCGCCTTTCGTATTGGACGAGATCTCTTCTGAACGACTTGTTTGGTCATGCAAACGATCCTAACAAGTGGTATCAGAGCTCAGGAGGAAGAGTTCTTACCGAATTCAGTTTGATTTCATCAAAATTCTGACTTCTACACTTTCTTTTTAAAAATTAACAAGATTTTACGGATAAAATGGTTTGAATTTTACATATATCGTGCGAAACATTGTTTTAAACAATCCTTGAAAGAATCAGATCTAAATTCGAACTAAAAGTTGATCAATTTTGACAAAAACAGTCCGAAAGTTTGACATCAGTAGCATTTCGTACAATTGAGATTCCATTTCGCACGAAATCGCATCATATTGTCATTTCATTTGAATCAGAGTATTCATTTCGCACGGATTGGAAGGTTTTGATCCATTTCGCACGAAATCGACTCATTTCGCTTGAAAATCGTCATTTCGCACGAATTGAGATTTTATTTCGCACCAATTGTCCATTTCGCTTAAACGGTCCATTTCGTTTGTGCTATTTCGTATGAAATCATACATTTCGTATCAGATTGTCCATTTCGTGTGAAGTTCATTTTGTTTAAAAGCAAGTTTGTGAACTTTTGAAACTGTATCATGGAAGAAGAGTTTTACAATGCTTTTGCTACTGCCCCGAGTACTCCTGTTACCTTTGCTCAAAGTGTAAACATGGAAAATGAAACAGGAACGTTACAGAAACCTCCAAAGTTAATGGGCATTGAAGAATACTATGGTTGAAAAGACCGGTTCGAATATTGGGTTCAAGCTAATCATTTGAGGTCTTAGGGGTGTATTGAGAAGAAGTATGTTAAACCTCGTACAGATGTGGGAGTTAATAAAACTATTTCGGAATTGTCGGATAAAGAGAGAGATATGTACAAAGCAGAAAAAATGATGATTAGTTTACTTCAGCAAGCTGTGAAAGAAGACATCTTCATATTACTTCAACACGATGGTACTTCACGTTCGATTTGGGAAACACTTGGAATTAAGTTTGAAGGGAGTACAGAGATGATCAGGAGTAAGAAATCATTGTTAAAGAAAGAATTTGATTTGTTTACAAGCTTACTGGGTGAAACAACAAAGAAACTGATTGAGAGATATTGTCATTTAATGCGATCAATGTCACTGTTAGATATCAACAAAGATCGTGAAGAATGGGTCGACAAATTAGCTGATGCTTTACCTCAGAAAGAATGGGGTACATATCTGATGATCTTGAAGAACACTAGAGAACAAAAGATTGCGAGAATGAACAATCCAAGTGGACAACAAGATATCAAGATGTATTACAAAGGGGATGTTCAGAATGTTGAAGCAAGTCCGAAGGTTCAAACAACTTTCAATGCAGAAAACTCATCCGGATCAGTCAATCAAAGTCCAAATAGCAACAGTGGTTTTTCTTCATACTCGAGTGTTAATCCGAATGTTTCAACTCCAATTAATCAGTTCCAAAGTTCAAACCACAGAAATGGTCATGTGATACAATGCAACATCACGTTGCATCTTCAGAAAGGTCAAAATTTCTCTGAAGAAGTTGCTAAAAGTCATATGAATCAGTTGTGATCCGCTCGAACAACACTTGTGAACCGCTCGAACAACAACACTTGAACCGCTCGTATAGCATTTTATTTGGATCGCTTATTTGGATTATCGGGGATCGCTTTTTCGGACAAAGTGTGGATCGCGTATTTGACATTTTGTTTGGACCGTCTTTGTGACACATTATTCTTTTGGACCGCTTTTCTGTCAGCTGCATTGAATTGTGTGTTAAGTCAACATGAGTTCTGAATTCTTCAACGCGTTTGCTACACCAAGCACTCCAGTCGCGATTGCTCAAGCCATGAATCTTGAAAATGAGACGGGAACCACCCAGAAACCCCCTAAACTGATGAGTATTGAAGAATACTACGGGTGGCAGGATAGATTTGAAAACTGGGTTCAAGCAAATCATCTTAGATCATGGGAATGTATCTTGAAGAAGTATGTGTTACCAAGAACAGAGATGAATGTTATCAAACAGATATCTGAATTCACAGATCAAGAACGTGCAATGTACAGAGCAGAGAAAATGATGATTAGTTAACAAGCGATTAAAGAAGATATATTCATTCTGTTGGAACACGACAAAACTGCTAAGTCAATATGGGAAGCTCTTAAAATCAAATTCGAGGGAAGTACAAGTATGGTTAAAAGCAAAAAGGCATTGCTTAATAAAGAGTTTGATCTTTTTAGCAGTCTACCAGGAGAAGATACTAAGAAGCTGATTGAGAGATACTGTCACTTAGTGAGATCATTAACAATGATTGGTGTTGATAAAAAATATGAAGAGTATGTGGATAAATTGGCTGACGCGTTACCTCAGAAAGAGTGGGGAACGTATTTGATGATATTGAAAAACACAGGCGTTTATGATGGACTGACAATTGGGCAATTTATTGAAAAATTAGAGGCTCAGAATCTTGAACAGCAAAAGATCGCTAGAATGAACAGTCCTAGTGGTCAACAGGATGTTAAAATGTACTACAAAGGTAGTGTTCCAGTTTCTGAAGCTGAAAGAAGTCCAAAGATTCAAACCGCCTTCAGTGCTGGAGATTCATCAGAAAAAGCTGATCAGAGTTCAAACAAGATTAGCAGCGGGTTTTCATTGTTTCCGAGTGTGAATCCAAAAGAGACTAACACAAGCTTTCAGTCTCAGAGTACGAAAACCGGAAATGGATACATAATTCAGTGCAACATAGCTCTCAACCTTCCAGAAGGTCAAAGCTTCTCTGAAGACACTGCTAAAGACCACATGGCACTTCTGGGTTCAGTTCTGTTATCTTATGAAGGTCTAGTTGCTGGTCGGATCGGAAATCCTATGCTCACTAAAGAGGATTACGACCAAATAGACGCCGAGGAAATGGAACTTATGGATATCAAATGGTGTCTTGCTAGTGTTCTTCGTCGGGCTGAGAAATTCAAACCATTACCGGGAGAAATGACTTTCTTGATGCACATGTTTCTACTTTAGGTTTTGATAAATCTAAAGTTACTTGTTTTCGATGCAGGGAGAAGGGCCATTTCAAACGGGAGTGCAAAGGAAGAGAAGCTAGAGGAGCACAGAATCCATTCGGGAAAGATGACTACTACCGCAAAGCTATCTATCAGCAAGTTGGTCAATCCCAGGAACCTCAGACAGCTCACGGAAGAAAAATTGAAGATTCCAAAAGAGCATGTGTTGTAGATTTCAGCTAGAGTGATTACATATCATCTGAAGCCACTGCAGAACGCATTATCGATCAAGATGATGAGAAACTACCAGAAGGTTTCAGTTGGGATATGTTTGTGGATGAGAAGGGAGAATACAAAGCTTTCATTGCCAAAATTATCCGAGAGCCAGATTTGTTTGCTTCTTGGATGAAATCGATTGGTGTGAATGTACCAAGTGAGGTTGAAAAATCTGTGTCATCTGATGAAAATTCAGAAAGTACCGATGAACTTTCAGAAAGATCTGGAGAAATTTCAGACGGTTCAGATGAGAGTTTATCGAGTTCTGATGAGAGTGTACAGAATGAAAGTGTTTCAGAAAAACCAGTTATATTTGATAAAACATCGTCTGATTCTGGTGTTTCTGATGGTGATTCTGAAAAATCTGTTCAGTTTGATCAGTCACCTGATCATAGCAGCAGTGATGATGAGGAAAAACATATAAATGCTGCTAAGTCTCATCTTTCTCCTGATAGTTTTCATTTATATTTTGTAGAACGGATGGAGAAACTGAAGGAAGAACGAGCTGCTAAAGAACAACAATCTGAATCTGAAGGTGAATTTCAGAATGTTGAAAGTGTTGCTGAAAAGATTACAGAAGCTGTGAAAGAGGAGAAGGTGATTGAAGTGGAAAAGGTGATCGAAGTGGAAAAGGTGATTGAAGTAGAGAGAGTGGTAGAAGTTGTGAAAACAGTCGAAGTTGAAAAAATTGTTGAAGTCAACAAGCCCTGTGAGAAGTGTTTGGAAGCCTGTGAAAAGTGTGCAGTAAAAGATGACATCATAGCTGAATACGAGAAAAAGAAAGAGCAGTTATTGTTCAATATCAATTATGTGAAGGAATCGTACGACGTATTGAACAAAACAGTAACTGGTCTACAAACAACAAACACTGAGAGAGAACAGGCACTGACAATGATGAATGCAACTCTAATGTCGAAGCAAAAAGCGATAAATTTCTACATTGAAGAGAGTGCGAAATGGAAGCAAGAGTTGGAAACGGAAAAGATAGAGAATGAGAGAATTAGGAGGTTATTGTTAAGCTACACTACTTCTGATTATCTCATTGATCGTGTTTATCCAACTGTTGCAGGTTTGGAAGCTTTTCAAGACGAGAAGCTAAAGAAGAAGAAAGACTGTGGTAAGAAACCGACTGTTAGCTATAACAAGTGTCCACCTCCAATTTGGGATGGGTATTCACCTAGGAAACCAAATGAGGAACAACTTGCAAAAGCAGTCAATATACAGCTTAAAACCGACACTACTGATGTTTTACCAGACAACATCGATGTCACGTTTACCTCGTCCGATACTGATCATGAGTCTGTTCTAATCAAAAAGGTGGTCGATCAGGTGTTGGATACTGATGAGGAGTCCGAGTCGAAATCTAAGTCTGGAGGGTCAAAGTCGTCAGTTAACAGTCAAAATTCGTCGGTCAAACGGTGTTACAGTAAAGAATTTTTGTTATCAAAAGCAAATTTGGATGATGAAACATTCGAAGTTGTTTATACTTTGAATGGTTCTGACAAATTATATTACAACAAAGAGTTTCCGATAATGAACATCAAAACGGAAGTAATCAACAAAATTTTTAAACTAGTAGAGATTAATATTCCTGAATTAAAAGTTTTGAATAATTTTGAAAAATCTAAAAAATATACTTCCAGATTTCAACAACGTCTAAACAAGAAAAAATGTTACAATTCTGGTTCTGGTTTTCAAAAGAAATCTAACCAAAATCGTAGCTACAAAAAGAAAGGTTTAGGTTTTATTCCACCAGAAAATGATAAAAATATGAAAAATTCTAAAACGAAATCTGAATTTGTGTCAGGTGGAAGCTCAGACGAGGAACAGAAGAAACCGTTCTGGAGACAATCAAACCAGGAGTTTCTTGCTGAAAGAAAGAAGAATGGAGTTGAGATTAGTTATCTAAGAGAGACTCGTACCTGTTACAGATGCAATGAAGTCGGTCACATTGCATGGAACTGTACACGGAATGCCAAAGCAAAACAGGGAGTTTCTCAGAAGTTGAAAGAGAAAATTGTTGATGTTGAACCACCGACTGAAAAACTTAGAATGTTTGAGAATTCAAAATTCGAGGTTGGTGAATGTTCACAAAAGAACAAGTATGAGAAGAAAGGAAAAGACAACCAGGTGTGGGTTGCGAAGAAAGATGATGTGATCGTTGGCGATGAATCTGGTTCCACAAAGCCAGAAGAGCCACAGGTTGAGAAGAAAATTTTAGTAAATGATGAGGAGTTTCCATCATTGAAGTTTGAGGAAGTAAAGAAGAAAGTGGGAAAAACTGAGATTTTGAATCAGTTCTACAAAGAAAAGAATGATTTTGATGTCGAAAAAACATTCAACGGGAATGTTAAAAAGATATTTGGGAAAATGTTGAGTGGAAGAGCAAAGGGGGTCAAACATTTTTACGCTACGAAAAAGGCTACATACAACCCGACTGCTCAGGAGTTGAAATCCATCAAGTCTGAAAAGACTTGGATGGATGTTTGTTTTCCATGATAGTCTTAGGACTACGCCGGAGATCCCAAGTTTTTATCGTGGATCATGAATCGGCATCTTTCTAGTGTTTAAATTTTTTTTTGAATGTTTGTGATTAATGTTTGAATGATTTTACAGGTGAGAGGACTATGCCGGAGCTTCCAAGATGGTTAGTGTGACGCAGGAATCGACATTCTGGTTGAAAAATGGTGATGTAGACGTAATATTCCTACACGTGGTAGTTGTTGGGTATCTACAAGTGGTAATCTTGTTTCCACAAGTGGTATTTGTGGATAAATTTTTGAGTGTATTTTTTTAGTACATTTACAAGTGGTACAGAAGGTTCTTAAAGGCAAATGGTAAATCAGGGACATTAATTTGTACTTGATTTACTATTCATGACAAAAGATAGACAAGATGATGAACCACATCCCCGTTTTTAAGATTGATAAACCTACAAGTGGTTGTTATCAACACATATTCATTTTCAGGAAAAATCATTTTGATTAAAACAAACTTAAGTGTTTTGAAATCTAAATGAGAAAATGATTTGTGATAGGGGGAGTTCAGATTGTTTATGCCTAGTGAATGGCGATTTGATGTGATTCAATGTCGGTTGTCAAAGTTTCTGTATAGTTTGTTTTATTTTTTATGTTTTCAGTAGGTCATATTTTTAGAAGTTTTCAAATTTTCTTTAAAATGTGTTTGCATTTTAGGGGGAGTAGGGAAATTTCAGAAAATCCAAACAATTTGAAAATTTGAAAAAGCCAAAAACATGATAAAATTCAAAAATGAGTTTTTGTTGCGAAAAAGAGGAAATGATAGTACATCAGTGGAATATCACGGCACGCTAAAGAAATGAAAAGTTAAAAAGTGTTAAACAATCTTACTGCGGATGTGTCAGTAGATTTTCGCACATTTAGTAAATTGAAACGAGATATAAACCTAAATCAAACTTGCTTAATTCGTGGGTAACTATTCTTGAATATATGGGTAACCCCCGAAATCTTGTTTGAAAGGTCCCGTATTCTGAGATACTAGGTCTTTATACTCAGTGATATCTGGGGTATTATCCCGGGACTTCTGCTGTATGGAAGTACTGACCTAGTCCCCGGATAATACTTTCTGCTAAAGCTTTGAAACATAAGCTTCGCCCTCAGCATGCTGATGAAACAATAAAATTGATAGTCGCTGCTGTTGAAATGCAAAAAGATCCTCTAAAGGGGACCCACCAAAGTCGAGCCGTCATCTCTCTGCTGAACGGAAGTTCTGACCTGAGCTCTCACGGTTTCGCATCTAACCCCTTTACAGATATCATCTGTGGTATACTCATCTGTAAGACTGAATATTTGGGATCTGGATACGGGAGTATATTCAAGTGGAGTGATACACAATTAAGTTTAAGTTTCTAAAACATTAAATATCGTATCTCGAATCGATTGAAATTTGTGTTGAGAATTTAAGAGGACAAACATACTGACAATCTAGGTAAATTGTTTAAAGCTTATAATGAAATCAAGCTTAACGGTGTTGGTGATTTGTCTCATAAACTGATATGATCCTCTTGCACGAACTCACAAAAATATTGTTTGTAAATAGTTTAATTCTGCATTTTATTTTCTCTCATTGAAAAATACAAAAAGATTTTGTGTGTGTTTTAGCATAAATTTTGAAAAATTCAAAAAGATTTTCGACAACTGATGTTGGAAAACTGATTTTCAAAATTCCGAGTGCTAAACATGATGAATAGTATTTGAGGGGGAGTGTTTGTGTAAATCTAACTGTTTTCGTTAAATCTAGCCTTCTTCAAGTGGTTCATCATATATCGTTTTGAGGGGAGTCATATGTTGGTGCAGAGTTATCTGATATGTGATAAATCTAGGAAATTTATTTCCGGGTTAAGATTGTGCAGGAATCAAGAGATCTGATCAAGAGAATTAAAGTGATTTTCAAGCCAGGTTATTTGATTTTGAAGGTCTGTGAAGATCAGACAACGATCCTGAAGATGTTGCTGAAGATCGAATACCAGCAAATCGAGAGGGGGAGTCTGTAGATAGAGAGAGAAAAGCTCGAAGACTGATCAAGACTGAATATGTGAAGATACAGCATGGTGTGACTCGATAGTCGACTCCATCAACATCTGAGGGGGAGTCTGTTGGTGCACTACATCTGCTGATTACGTCTTGTATCGAGTCAGAGACATCGAATGATAGATCTTAGATTGAAATATAGAAAATAGTGAGATTATATAGGTTGGGCCGCTTATTAGTCCATTAGATATTGTGGGTCGCTCATGTGTCATAAAGCTTGAACCGCTTTTATGACATAATGAGTGGATCGCTCATATGGCATGTCCATATAAGCGATCCAGAGGGTCTATATATATGTGGTCCATATGGGCGGTTCCATAGGTTAGAGAAGTGTGTGTTTTTCAAGGTGTAAAGGTGAAGCCCTGTCCGTTTGTCTCCTCGAGCTTGTAATCAGTCAGTGAATCAATAAAGGAGACGTTAAAGAGTGAAATCAAGCTTTACAAAGACTAATTCAATGAATTTCGCCTCTGGATTAGTCTAAGATCTCTTCTGATCGACTCATCGGGTCAGCAAACGATCCTACAAGTGGTATCAGAGCTTCAGGAGGAGGAGTTCTACAGGAATTAGCTGGAAATTGCCAAAAATTCTGTCTTCTACTCATTCTTTTTCAGTTTCAGATATTTCTCACGGTCAAAACTTGCTCAAAATCTCAGGAATTGCGCGCGATGGTATAAAGACAAACCCTTGAAAGTTTGGGGTTGAAATTCAAAGAATTAGTGGGTCAAATCATTGTCCGAAGTTGGATCGTTGTTCTGGAACATTCTGGATCGCTTATTGGACCTAGTATAAACCGCTTATCCGTACAAGTCTGAACCGCTTATTCGGTCGAACAACAAATTTTTGAACCGCTTATTTGAACATATCTTGGATCGCTGATTCGGTCGAGTGACTTGGACCGCTCCAAAATCAGTTGTGAACCGCTCTGATACCACTTGTAGGATCGTATGCTGACCCGAATGAGTCGTTCAGAGGTGTTTTCGTCAAGTACAGGTGCGGAAAACAAGTAAATGACGTAGGAATAGCTAGTATATCACTTTAAACTCCTTTTATATTGATTTGACGATGAGTACAACCTGTTTTCGATCCGGCAGCACCTCGGTACGAAAATCAGGAACTGTTACAAATGAATTCGCTCTTAGGGTATTTATAGAGATCTGGAACCGCTTATTGGACAGGCCCAATAAGCGGTCCATACATATGTCACATTAGCGGTCCTACCTGTTGACACATAAACGGTCCAACCTATTGACATATGAGCGGCCCAGATTGAATGTCACATGAGCGGTCCATCTAACTACCACTCGAGCGATCCACAATATCTAATGGACTAATAAGCGGCCCAACCTATATAATCTCACTATTTTCTATATTTCAATCTAAGATCTATCATTCGATGTCTCTGACTCGATACAAGACGTAATCAGCAGATGTAGTGCACCAACAGTGTTAGAATCATATGAGGGTTTAGTTGCAGGAAGGATCGGAAATCCTATGCTAACAAAAGAGGACTACGATCAGATTGATGATGAGGAAATGGAGCTTATGGATATTAAATGGTGTTTAGCGAGTGTATTGAGGAGAGCTGAGAAATTTAAGTTGATCACAGGAAGAGATGATTTCCGTGATGCTAATGTTTCTACTTTAGGTTTTGATAAATCTAACGTTACTTGTTTTTGATACAGGGAAAAAGGATATTTCAAGAGGGAATGTACAAATCGAGAAGTAGGAGGAGCTCAGAATCTGTTCGGATATAATGATTATTATCGGAAAGCTATATATAAACAAATTTCTCAACAACCATCATCATCAAATGCTAAACAAATTGAAGATGGAAAGAAGAAAGCTTATCTGTTCAATCAAGATGATGAAAAAGTTGCAGAAGGTTTTAGCTGGGACAAATACATTCCGGCTGGTTGCGAGTTAGGAGCGTTCATTGCTCAGATCATTCAAGAACCAGATTTGATGAAAGAATGGATGAAAGTGTTTGATAGTAATGAGAAAGATCAAGATGAAGAGTCTGTTTCTTCAGAAAAAAGCTCAGAAAATACAACTATCTTTGATCAATCATCAACTGATAGCAACGATGATGAAGAAGAAACACAAATAAACATTGGAAAAACTCAATTATCTCCTGAAAGTTTTCAATTTTATTTTGCAGATAGATTGGAGAAGTTAAAGAAGAAGCAAGCAGCAGAAGAACAGAAAAAGGTAAAATGCGAAAATATTGCTCAGGAAAAGAAGTGTGAACAAGTTGAAGAAGTTAAAGTTGCTGAGAAAATAGTTGAAGTTGGAAAGGTGATTGAAGTTGAAAAGATAGTTGAAGTCATTAAACCTTATCTAAAATGTTTGGAATCATGCAAACAATGTGAAGAAAAAGACGAGAAGTTTAGTGAGCTTGAGAAGATGAAGGAGAAATTATTGTTTGATGTTAAATACGTGAAAGAGTCGTATGATGTGTTGAATAGGATAGTGAATAGTCTACAAAAGACTAACTCTGAAAGAGAAGATGCTTTAATCAAAATGAATGCTGTGATGATGACGAAACAGAAGGCCATCAATCACTATATTGAAGAATGTGTAAAGTTGAAGCAGGAGTTGGAAACTGAGAAAGTTGAAAATGAAAGAATCAGAAGATTACTGCAAAGTTATTCAAGTTCTGATTATTTGATTGACAGAATTTATCCAACTGTTGCAGGTTTTGAAGCCTTTCAAGACAAGAACTCAGAAGAGAAGGATACTGGTAAGAAACAAAGTGCAAATTATAACAAGTGTCCGCCTCCTATATGGGAAGCTTATTCTCCCAGAAAACCTAATGAGGAACAGGTCAAAAAGGTAGTCAATATAAAGTTAAAGTCCGAAACAACTGATGATTTACCACACAACATTGACATCACATTCACATCGTCTGACACTGATCATGAGTCTGAGTTAATAAAGAAAGTGGTCGATCAGGTGTTGGATAAGGATGAGGAGTCTGAGTCAAAGTCTGAGTCTGAAAGTTCGAGTTCGTCGGTCAACAGTTCAAAATCATCAGTCAAAAGGGTTCACAATAAAGAATTTATGTTATCAAAATCTAATTTGAATGACGAAACATTTAAAGTTGCATATACTTTGAATGATTCAGACAAATTATTTTCTGATGATTAATTTCCAATAAGAAGTGTTCAAATTGAAAAGATCAAAAACATTTTCAAATTAACAGAAATTAATATTTCTGAAATAAAAGATGTAAATATTACTGAAAAAACCAAAAAAGTACACTTCAAGAGTTCAACAAAGATTGAACAAGAAAAAGGGTTATAGTTCTGGTTCTGGTTTTCAAAAGAAACCAAACCATAACAATAATTTCAAAAAGAAAGGATTGGGTTTTATTCCACCAGAAAATCATAAAAATGAGAAAATTTCTAAAGCAAAAACAGTATTTGTTTCAGGGACAAGTGATGAGGAAGAAGCAAAGAGCTCTTTCTAGAAACAGTCAAACATAGAGTTTCTTGTTGATAAACAAAAGTTTGAGAAGAATGGAGCTTATCAGAGAAAGGAGACAAGAACCTGTTACAGATGTCAAGAAGTTCGTCACTTCGCTTGGAACTGTCTAAAGGCAACCAACACAAAACAGGAAATTGTTTCTAAACTCAAAGAAAAAGTTGTTGATAAAACTGAACCACCAACTGAAAAATTCAATGTGTTTAAAAATTCAAAATTTGAAGTTGGTGAATGTTCGGAAAAATTTTACAAAAGAAGGGTGAATCTTGACAACCAAAAGTGGGTTGTTAAAAAATCAGATGTGAAATTTGGCGATGATTCTGATTCGCCAAAATCAGAGGAGCCACAAGTTAAGCAAAAAGGAGAAAACTCAGTTACTCCAGTGGATGATGTAAACTTTCCACCATTAAGAACTGAAAATTTTAAAGAAAAAGTTGGTAAAGCGAAAATTTCGAATCAATTCTATTCTGAGAAGAAAGAATTTGATGTCGAAAAAGTGTTCAATGGAAAAATAAAATATATTTTTGGAAAGATGGTCGATGGTAAAGCCAAAGGGGTAAAAGATTTTTATGTAGAAAAAAGAAATCTTCAAACCCCAAGTGAAACTGAATAGGTCACACCCAAAGCTGGTTAGGCTTGGGTGTCTGTTTTTCATATGTAAAATCCTGACTTGCCGGAACTCACAGGTTGGTAATTGGGGAGTAGGAATCGACATCTTTCTTGAGAAATTCACAGGTTGGTAACTGTGATATTTCTACGACAAGTGGTTATTCAAGAACATTAACTTGTACTTGAGTTAACTTTCTTACAAGTGGTATTGTTGGTTGACCTGCAAGTGTTAAATTTTTCAAGTGGTTAAGAGAACAAAGTGATGAAACCCCATGTTTGTAAAAATCAACAAAACTAATTTTCCGGAGAAACCATTTTGATTAAAGCAAACTTAAGTGTTTTGAAATCATTATGGGAAAATAGTTTGTCGTCAGGGGGAGTTCTGATCGTTTATGCCAAGTGGATCGAGAATTGAAGCAATTCTTATTAGTTTGTCAAATTTTCTTTAAATGATTTTGAATTTTAGGGGGAGTAAGAAATTTCAGAAAATCCAAAAACATTAGAAAATTTGAAAAAGCCAAAAACATGATGAAATAAAAAATGAGTTTTGTTGTGAAAAAGAGGAAATGATAGTACATCAGTGGACTATCACAACAAGCTAAAGATTTGGAAAGTCAAATGTGATAAACAGTCTCACTGCCGATATGACAGTAGGTTTTTACTCATTCAGTAGATTGTTTCGAGATATAAGCTTAAATATTAAATGCTTACTTATCTCGTGGGGAACATCTCTCGGATATAAAGGTAACCCCTGAAATCTTGTTTGAAAGATTTTCTGTTTCTGACATACTAGGTCTTTGTGCGTGATGATATCTGGGGTATTATACCAGGACTTCTGATTTAGCGAGAGCAATAGTCTAGTCCTTGTAGAATGCTCTGCACTACTTTAATCCTAAAGCCCACCCTCAGCATAAAAAATGATGAAACATTGAAAAATGCTAATCATGTGTTGTTGAAGAAAAGATCCCCAAACGGGACACACCTAAAGACGAGCCATCATCTCTTTGTCTGAACGGAAGTTTTAACCTGAGCTCTCATGGTCTCGCATTTACCCATTTACAGATATCATTAGTGTACATTCACCTGTAAGACTGAATATAGAAGTCTGGATACAGGAGTATATTCTGAGGTGGGACACGCGAAGAGGTTTAAGTCACTTAAAACACTAATCTCGTATCTCTAAATAGTTGAACTTTGTGTAAAAATTTAAGTGGATCAGTATAATGACAATCCAAGTGAATTGTTTAGAACATAAAATGTTTAAAGCTTAACGGTGTTGGTGATTTGTCTCAAAAACTGGTATGATTCTGTTACACAAACTCACAAAAATATTATCTGTAAATATTTCGTTACTGCTTTCCATTAAAAAAAAATTCCAAAAAGATTTTTAGTGTGTTTTAGCATAAAGTTTTGAAAAATACAAAAATATTTTATTTAATCTTATTTTCTACAACTGATGTTGAAAAGCTGATTTTCAAAATTCCAAATGCTAAACATGACGAACAGAATGCGAAAAACCATATCTAACGCGATTTTGACTCTCTCCTGAAACCCTAGTTTTCTTCTTCATCGTTCATGCTGATCTTCGTCTTGATTGATTTGGGTTAGCGATTGTGGTGTTGTCGTTCCTTCTGAGTAAGGATACTAGACTTCACCGTGGTTTCTAATCTTTTGACGTCTGGATTAGGGTTAGTCTTCTTTTCCGTTTTTCCTGCTAGGGTTTTGTCAAATCGCTTGGGATTTTTCTTATTCGTTCGTGATTATTCTACGTTGCATGCTTTTTATTGGGTAAGATATGGATTATAATCAGTTTAAGGTGTCGGAATCGGATGCGAGGCATGTGAAGCCGCCGGATTTTTTATCCTCTTCGTCAAACCCTAATAAGGGTTTGGAGAATTTAGCGTTTCAGTCTTTTTCTGATAGATTGCACCAGGATGTCTTCATTACTTCTAAGGGCCCAACGAATTTACATGATGTACGAGACAAACATGGTTTGTTTAGTAAGCCGTTGCAGATTGATGGTAATCCCGTATTGCCTCGTCGAGGTGTTGAGCAGCAGGTTCCTAGGGTTATTAACATTATTGATGAGTTGGAAAAGGTCACGGTTCCTGTTGAACCGGTAACTAACACTCCTGCTGATTGTAATATGGAGCAGAATGTTAACAGTTCATCGTCGAGCACTTATGCTGAAAAGCTTAAATCGTCCGCTACTCTTAAACAGAAAAGAGAAGTTAACTTCAGACACTTGGAGGCTCAAGATGTTTTGGAAGATGCTGATGTAGTAATCCCTAAGGAGGCTGTCCGCAAAGTTCAAGAACGTTTTACTAATGTCTTGTATGGTTATTTTTTGGGGAATAGACTACCGTTTCCGGTAGTCGAATACTATGCAAAAAACGTTTGGGCCAAGTTTGGTTTCTCAAAGCTGATGATGAACTCTAATGGCTTTTTCTTTTTCAAGTTTGATTCAGCTGAGGGTATGTCTAGAGTGCTTGAGGGGGGTCCTTGGTTAATCCGGAAAATCCCATTGTTTCTTAATGTCTGGTCTCCTTCGGTGATTCTTAGGAAGGAGGGGATTAAAACGGTTCCTGTGTGGGTTAAGTTCCATAATGTGCCAATTTCTGTTTATACGGATGATGGTCTGAGCCTTTTGGCGTCCAAGGTTGGGTTACCCAAAAGATTAGATAGCTATACTGCTGATATGTGCATGGAGAATTGGGGTAGAACTAGTTTTGCTCGTGCTATGATTGAGGTGTCAGCTGATCAGGAATTAAGAGATCACATTGTAGTTGTTATTCCGAAACTGGATGAGGAGGGTTATGTTACTGAAAAGGTGAAGGTAGAATATGAATGGAAGCCACAACGATGTTCGGAGTGCTGCTTATTTGGTCATAGTAATGCTACATGTCCCAAGACTCCGAATGTGAAGCCAAAGCAGGTGATTATGGACGATGAGGGCTTTGTTACTGATACAAGGAAAACTGCTAAGTATGGGTTCCCGCAAAAGAAACCGAAAGCAAAATTTGTTTATAGACAGAAAGCCAATCAGTCAAAGCCGAGTACCTCGGGGACGAAGCAGGATAACGGGGAAGGTAGCAACGTTCAAGGTAGTGGTAAAGTCAGTAATAGTACTCTAAACTTACGGAATTCTTTTTCAGCACTTTCAAACGATCAAGTTTTAGATGGTGGTGGTGAAACGAGAGGGTCTTCTTCTAGTAACTTGGATAAGTCTAATAAAGGAGATGAAGGGGTCATGGAGCAACTTCAAACGGAAATATCTGATTATATGAATGCTAATGCAAATGGAAAACATTCTGAGGGGGCAAGCACTCCCGGTCAAATGGGTTTTAATGGATAGTTTAGCGGTATGGAACATAAGGGGATTGAACCTTCCCCTGAAACAAAGAGAGGTTCGGATGTTGATAGCTGAAAAGCGTCTCCAGATTTGTGCCATATTGGAATCTCATGTTTCTGCTTCTAACATTGATAGAGTTTGCAAGAATGTGTTTCGGGTGTGGGATTGGACTTCGAATGGTTCCTGCTGTTCGAGAGGCACTAGAATTATTGTTGGGTGGAATAGCAATATGGTGGATCTCATGGTTATTTCTCAAACGGACCAGGTTATGCATGTGCAACTTTGCTCGAGGTCTGATAATAAAACATTTTTCTGCTCGTTTGTATATGCTGAAAATAACTACCAACTGAGAAGGGATCTTTGGGAAAACTTAAACATGCATAAGATGTTTGTCAAGGATAGGCCGTGGGTGGTTTTAGGAGACTTCAACTCAGCACTTTCGTTGGATGATTCTTTTGCGGGGTCGTCCTCTATTACAATCGGTATGAGAGACTTCTACCAGTGTGTTCAATCTGCTGAGCTTATGGACCTCAAAAGTCATGGGATGCAATATACTTGGAACCAAAAACCAAAGCAGGGTGTGGGTATTCTAAAGAAGATCGATCGTGTTTTGGGTAACATCCACTTCTTAGATACTTTTCCAGATGCGTTTGTATTATTCCACCCTTTCCGAGTTTCTGATCATACTCCATGTATTGTTAATTTTCATACGATCAAGCATAATCGTCCTAAACCCTTCAAATTTGCTAATTTCTTAGTAAAAAAGGAGGGTTTTATGAGTTGTGTTCTGGATGAATGGGCTAAGGTGGTGCAAGGAGTGACTATGTTTTCGGTTGTCAAGAAGCTCTCTTTTTTGAAGTCCCCGTTGAGACGCCTTCTTTTCAAGCAAGGTAACCTGCATGAACGTGTTAAATTATTGAGATCTAAGTTGGATGACATTCATAGGGCTATTGATGCGAATCCGTCGGATATGGCTCTTAGAGAATCTGAATCTAGATGTCTCCAAGAGTTTCAAGCTGCCTCTTATGATGAAGAATGTTTCCTCAAACAGAAAGCTAAAGCCGATTGGTTGGCTGCGGGGGATTCGAACACAAGATACTTTCATAACTGTGTCAAAATGAGAAATGCTTGTTCGAAGATTCATAGCATTAAAGATGTTCATGGAGCCCAGTTTAATGGCGACAATGTGTATGGGGTTCTGGTTGGCCATTACTCGGCTTTCTTGGGTACGGAATATCAAGTGGATGCTTTACCTAATAACATTGCTTTTCCTAATGTTCTTGATCAAGTTGCGGCTAGTAATATGGTTCGCCAAGTTACTCGTGAGGAGGTTAAAAATGCAATGTTCTCTATAGGTGAAAATAAGGCTCCGGGTCCGGATGGGTACACTTCGGCGTTCTTCAAGAACTCGTGGGAAATTGTGGGGAATGAGGTTACAAAAGCCATTCTGGAGTTCTTTGATAATGGTAAACTATTACAGCAAATTAACCATACGTTAATTGCTCTTGTCCCGAAAGTTCCGACCCCTAACTCCATGGTTGATTACAGGCCGATTTCGTGTTGCAATGTGATCTATAAATGCATTAGCAAAATCTTAACTGATAGAATTAAAGGAAGTTTGGATGCTCTTGTTGATATTAATCAATCGGCTTTTGTTCCGGGAAGGAAAATTTCTGACAATATCCTTCTTACCCAGGAATTAATGCACAACTATCATTTGAGAAGTGGTCCAACTAGATGTGCATTCAAGATAGACATTCAGAAGGCTTATGACACTGTTAGTTGGTCTTTTCTTGAAAATATTCTGCGTGCTTTTGGTTTCCACCAAAAAATGGTGAAGTGGATCATGGTTTGTGTCACTTCGGTGTCTTATTCGTTGAGTATTAATGGTAATCTCTATGGGTACTTCAAAGGTAAAAGAGGGTTGAGGCAGGGTGACCCGATTTCTCCCTATTTGTTTACCTTGGGGATGGAGGTCTTATCGTTTCTTCTAAAGGATGCAGCGAGGAGTAGTTCTGCTTTTAGATACCACCTTCACTGTAAGAAACAAAAGATTATTAATGTCTCTTTTGCGGACGATCTTTTCATCTTTGTGAATGGTGATGTTGCCTCGGTCAAAGTGGTTAGGGACACGCTTCAGCAGTTTTCGAATCTTTCGGGTCTTGTCCCAAGTATGCCGAAGTGCACGGTGTTTTTTGGTAATGTCCCTCACTCGGTTAAGCAGGATATTCTTCAGGTGTTGCCGTTTCGTGAGGGCTCTCTACCTGTTCGATACCTGGGAGTTCCTTTAATATCGTCTAGACTGTCTTACAAGGATTGCAAAATTCTGGTTGACAGAATGGATAAGAAGATAGATAACTGGATGACGAGATCGTTATCATTTGCAGGTAGATTACAGCTTATTAATTCAGTGCTTTCTGCTATGCACATCTATTGGGCCAATGTTTTCCTTTTGCCGGCTAAAATTGTGACGGATCTTGAAAGAAGGATGCGTGCGTTTTTATGGTCTGGTAAGAATCAGCTTAATGTCAAGGCCAAGGTTGCTTGGAAAATAGTTTGTCTTCCAAAAAATGAGGGGGGGCTAGGTGTTCGATGTGTTGTTGATGTAAACAAAGCCCTTCTCTCGAACCATATTTGGAGCATTTTGGTAAACAGGAACTCTCTTTGGGTGCAATGGATTCATATCCATAAGCTCAAAGGGAGAAGTTTTTGGGAGGTTCCTTGTCGGGGTAGCATGACATGGGGTTGGCGGAAAATTCTTGCTTTACGAGAATTAATCCGTCCTTTCTTGTGGAAGTCTATTGGTAATGGTGCTAATACGAACATGTGGAGTGACACTTGGTGTAATGCTTGTCCTATCCGTTCTCATATTAGTCCGAGAGCTATCGCAAATGCAGGCTTTAACCTGCAATCATCTGTAGCGGAATTGGTAGACTCTAGTGGTAATTGGAAGTGGCCAGCAGCGTGGTATGATCTTTTCCCAGTTCTAAACAACTTCCAAGTCCCGGTTCTTCATGATACGCAGGACCGGCTGGTTTGGATAAATTCTGAAGGGAAACACTGTCATTTCTCTTCGTGGGAGGTCTGGAACAATATTCGGTACCGGGAGAATGTCGTTTCGTGGTTACATATGGTTTGGTTTAAACAATGCATCCCAAGGCACTCGTTTCATTTATGGATGGTCATTAGGAATAAGTTGAAAACTCAGGATCGTATGTCCGTTTGGGAGGCGGGTAGTGCTACAAACCTAAATCTCATGTGCTGCCCTTTATGTTATCATGACCGGGATTCGAGGAACCATTTGTTTTTTGAGTGTTCGTATGCTAAGGAGGTTTGGTTTAGCATTAGGGATATGGCGAATATGGGTGATGTATACTGCCGGTGGGACGACATTATGTTGTGGATGGATCAACATTCCACTCGGCAGCCAGTCAATGTTGTGAGCAGATTGGTGGTCGCGGCAGCTTCCTATTTCGTTTGGCAGGAAAGAAACTCGAGGCTCTTCAATCGGAACCAACGTTCAGCGACGGCTTTATCTCAGGAAATCGTTAATAACGTTCGTTTGCGGCTTCTGTCATTCAAATTTAAACAGGGAGCGGTAAACAGGAATCTTCTTCAGAAGTGGAACATTCCGAGCAGTAACTTGGATATTGACCCGGGCTAGTTTGTTTGTTGCGTCTGTGGTGGTTTGTTTAGCATAGGCTGGGCTATGTTTGTTTTTTAGCAGTTTGTTTGGTTGTATCTGTTTTTGGTTGTGTTTTGTCTTTGTTCTCTAGTCTTGGCATGTCAAGTCTAGAGGGGTGTAACATTTCAGTTGCACTTTTGTGCTTATTGTGATTTATAAAATTCACCGGGGTAACCCTTTACCCAAAAAAAAAAAACATGACGAACAGAAGGTTGGGAAAGTTTGTTTGTAATAAAAAATGAATTTAAAAAAAAATTGGTATTCCTACAAGTGGTCATCAAATTTTTTTTAATGATAAATCATTTCGAACGGTCATACGTGTGGTTTATAAATTTGTCAAATTATAAATTTGTGAAATTTATTTTGAGGTAGAGGATGTGCAGGTTAGACAAGCTTCGATTCCTGTGGATTTTTCACATAAAACCTGAGCAGAATGTGAGCCAGGTTTCGATCCTAAACCAAGAGCTATGTCAGATTACGATCCCGGAACAACTTAAGGGGGAGTCTGTTAGCAAAAGTGAGTCTGAAGATTGGTAGATCAACATCCAAGGGGGAGATTAGTTGATGATGCTGATGAACTAAAGGAGTCAAGAGATCTGATCAAGAGAATTAGAGAGAGCATAGAGCCAGATTGCGATTCTGAAAGAGATAGAGATTGAGGATGCTTACAGTGTCAGACACTTTGAAAAGAGAGAAAAGACTGATAAAGACTGAAGACTTTGAAGACTCGACACTGAAGACTTCGTCAACATCTAAGGGGGAGTCTATTGGTGCATATGTCTGTCGACTTCGTATTGTATCGAGTCTTGTATTTAGAATGATATATCAGGGCATGATATACGAGAAAACAGTTTTTGTTGGATGTGAAATCATTTCGCACGAAATAATGTTTAGGCCATTTCGTACGGAATGCACTTTGTCCATTTCCCACGAAATGAGACTTAATCATTTCGTACGAAATGCATTCCCTATAAATACCCATGTTGTCCGTTTCGTTTGTAACTTTATGATTCCAGTGCCGAGGGGCTGCCGAAGTGTCTCCAAGCTGTAAAACGATGTTTTATCAATAAACAAGACATTTAAAGTGTGTATCAAGCTGTTTCTACTCCGATATGTCTGTTTCCGCCTTTCGTATTGGACGAGATCTCTTCTGAACGACTCGTTTGGTCGTGCAAACGATCCTAACAAGTGGTATCAGAGCTCAGGAGGAAGAGTTCTTACCGAATTCAGTTTGATTTCATCAAAATTCTGACTTCTACACTTTCTTTTTCAAAATTAACAAGATTTTACGGATAAAATGGTTTGAATTTTACATATATCGTGCGAAACACTGTTTTAATCAATCCTTGAAAGAATCAGATCTAAATTCGAGCTAAAAGTTGATCAATTTTGAGAAAAACAGTCCGAAAGTATGACATCAGCAGCATTTCATACAAATTGAGATTCCATTTCGCACGAAATCGCATCATATTGTTATTTCGTTTGAATCAGAGTATTCATTTCGCACGGATTGGAACGTTTTGACCCATTTCGCACGAAATCGACTCATTTCGCTTGAAAATCGTCATTTCGCACGAATTGAGATTTCATTTCGCACCAACTGTCCATTTCGCTTAAACGGTCCATTTCGTTTGTGCTATTTCGTACGAAATCATACATTTCGTATCAGATTGTCCATTTCGTGTGAAGTTCATTTTGTTTAAAAGCATGGTTGTAAAACAAGGTTTCCAAGGCCGAGTACTCCCCGAGTAGTCGCTACAAGGTAGGCTGCCGAGGTGACTTTCTTTGACTCCGTCTAATTACTCGAAATCGGTCAAACGCGGTCAACTGAGGCCAAAATCATATCTAGTAGGTCAACTTGGCCCAGATTTGACTTTAAAAATAATAAAACATAATTTCTATGCCTATCATATTAAAGAATGAATATTATTTTCACGTATTTTGTTATAGATATTAGTAAATTTATTTTATTTGACATGTATTTAATTTCCAAAAACTAATTTCTTTATAATTTAACATGTCCGAGTACTCCCCGAGTACTCTCCGCCTAGGCCGAGTACTCTCAACTCCCCAGTCGACCGACTGGGAGCGCCTAGCGACTTTTGCAACCATGTTTAAAAGTAAGTTTGTGAACGTTTGAAACTGTATCATGGAAGAAGAGTTTTACAATGCTTTTGCTACTGCCCCGAGTACTCCTGTTACCATTGCTCAAAGTGTAAACATGGAAAATGAAACAGGAACGTTACAGAAACCTCCAAAGTTAATGGGCATTGAAGAATACTATGGTTGAAAAGACCGGTTCGAAAATTGGGTTCAAGCTAATCATTTGAGGTCTTAGGAGTGTATTGAGAAGAAGTATGTTAAACCTCGTACAGATGTGGGAGTTAATAAAACTATTTCGGAATTGTCGGATAAAGAGAGAGACATGTACAAAGCAGAAAAAATGATGATTAGTTTACTTCAGCAAGCTGTGAAAGAAGACATCTTCATATTACTTCAACACGATGGTACTTCACGTTCGAGTTGGGAAACACTTCGAATTAAGTTTGAAGGGAGTACGGAGATGATCAGGAGTAAGAAATCATTGTTAAAGAAAGAATTTGATTTGTTTACAAGCTTACCGGGTGAAACAACAAAGAAACTGATTGAGAGATATTGTCATTTAGTGTGATCAATGTCACTGTTAGATATCAACAAAAATCGTGAAGAATGGGTCGACAAATTAGCTGATGCTTTACCTCAGAAAGAATGGGGTACATATCTGATGATCTTGAAGAACACTGGAGAATATGATAAATTGACAATTTCTCAGTTTATTGAAAAGCTTGAAGGTCAAGATCTTGAGCAACAAAAGATTACGAGAATGAACAATCCAAGTGGACAACAAGATATCAAGATGTATTACAAAGGGAATGTTCATAATGTTGAAGCAAGTCCGAAGGTTTAAACTGCTTTCAGTGCAGAAAACTCATCCGGATCAGTCAATCAAAGTCCAAACAGCAACAGTGGTTTTTCTTCATACTCGAGTGTTAATCCAAATGTTTCAACTCCAATTCATCAGTTCCAAAGTTCAAACCACAGAAATGGTCATGTGATACAATGCAACATCGCGTTGCATCTTCAGAAAGGTCAAAATTTCTCTGAAGAAGTTGCTAAAAGTCATATGGCATTGCTAGCGACAGTGTTAGAATCATATGAGGGTTTAGTTGCGGGAAGGGTCGGAAATTCTATGCTAACAAAGGAGGACTACGATCAGATTGATGCTGAGGAAATGGAGCTTATGGATATTAAATGGTGTTTAGCGAGTGTATTGAGGAGAGCTGAGAAATTTAAGTTGATCACAGGAAGAGATGATTTTCGTGATGCTAATGTTTCTACTTTAGGGTTTGATAAATCTAAAGTTACTTGTTTTCGATGTAGGGAAAAAGGATATTTCAAGAGGGAATGTACAAATCGAGAAGCAGGAGGAGCTCAGAATCTGTTCGGAAATAATGATTATTATCGGAAAGGTATATATAAACAAATTGCTAAACAACCATCATCATCAAATGCTAAACAGATTGAAGATGGAAAGAAGAAAGCTTATCTGGTCAATCAAGATGATGAAAAAGTTGCAGAAGGTTTTAGCTGGGACAAATACATTCCGGCTGGTTGCGAGTTAGGAGCGTTCATTGCTCAGATCATTCAAGAACCAGATTTGATGAAAGAATGGATGAAAGTGTTTGATAGTAATGAGCAAGATCAAGATGAAGAGTCTGTTTCTTCAGAAAAATGCTCAGAAAATACAACTATCTTTGATCAATCATCAACTGATAGCAGTGATGATGAAGAAGAAATACAAATAAACATTGGAAAAACTCAATTATATCCTGAAAGTTTTCAATTTTATTTTGCAGGTAGATTGGAGAAGTTAAAGAAGAAGCAAGCAGCAAAAGAACAGAAAAAGTTAAAATGCAAAAATATTGCTCAGGAAAAGAAGTGTGAACAAGTTGAAGAAGTTAAAGTTGCTGAGAAAATAGTTGAAGTTGGAAAGGTGATTGAAGTTGAAAAGATAGTTGGGAATGAGAAGAATGTTGAAGTCATTAAACCTTGTCTAAAATGTTTGGAATCATGCAAACAGTGTGAAGAAAAAGACGAGAAGTTTAGTGAGCTTGAGAAGATGAAGGAGAAATTATTGTTTAATGTTAAATACGTGAAAGAGTCGTATGATGTGTTGAATGGGACAGTGAATAGTTTACAAAAGACTAACTCTGAAAGAGAAGATGCTTTAATCATGATGAATGCTGTGATGATGACGAAGCAGAAGGCCATCAATCACTATATTAAAGAATGTGTAAAGTTGAAGCAGGAGTTGGAAACTGAGAAAATTGAAAATGAAAGAATCAGAAGATTACTGCAAAGTTATTCAAGTTCTGATTATTTGATTGACAGAATTTATCCAACTGTTGCAGGTTTTGAAGCCTTTCAAGACAAGAACTCAGAAGAGAAGGATACTGGTAAGAAACAAAGTGCAAATTATAACAAGTGTCCGCCTCCTATCTGGGAAGGTTATTCTCCCAGAAAACCTAATGAGGAACAGGTCAAAAAGGTAGTCAATATAAAGTTAAAGTCCGAAACAACTGATGATTTACCACACAACATTGACGTCACATTCACATCGTCTGACACTGATCACGAGTCTGGGTTAATAAAGAAAGTGGTCGATCAGGTGCTGGATAAGGATGAGGAGTCAGAGTCAAAGTCTGAGTCTGAAAGTTCGAGTTCGTCCGTCAACAGTTCAAAATCATCGGTCAAAAGGGTTCACAATAAAGAATTTATGTTATCAAAATCTAATTTGAATGACGAAACATTTAAAGTTGCATATACTTTCAATGATTCTGACAAATTATTTTCTTATGATGAATTTCCAATAAGAAGTGTTCAAATTGAAAAGATCAAAAAGGTTTTCAAATTAACAGAAATTAATATTTCTGAAATAAAAGATGTAAATCTTAATGAAAAACCTAAAAAGTACACTTCAAGAGTTCAACAAAGATTGAACAAGAAAAAGGGTTATAGTTCTGGTTCTGGTTTACAAAAGAAACCAAACCATAAAAATAATTTCAAAAAGAAAGGATTGGGTTTTATTCAACCAGAAAATCATAAAAATGAGAAAATTTCTAAAGCAAAACCAGTATTTGTTTCAGGGACAAGTGCTGAGGAAGAAGCAAAGAGCTCTTTCTGGAAACAGTCAAACATAGAGTTTCTTGTTGATAAACAAAAGTTTGAGAAGAATGGAGCTTATCAGAGAAAGGAGACAAGAACCTGTTACAGATGTCAAGAAGTTGGTCACATCGCTTGGAACTATCCAAAGGCAACCAACACAAAACAGGAAGTTGTTTCTAAACTCAAAGAAAAAGTTGTTGATAAAACTGAACCACCAACTGAAAAATTCAAAGTGTTTAAAAATTCAAAATTTGAAGTTGGTGAATGTACAGAAAAATTTTACAAAAGAAGGATGAATCTTGATAACCAAAAGTGGGTTGTTAAAAAATCAGATGTGAAATCTGGCGATGATTCTGATTCGTCAAAATCAGAGGAGCCACAAGTTAAGCAAAAAGGAGAAAACTTAGTTCCTCCAATGGATGATGTAAACTTTCCACCATTAAGAACTAAAAATTTTAAAGAAAAAGTTGGTAAAGTGGAAATTTCGAATCAATTCTATTTTGAGAAGAAAGAATTTGATGTCAAAAAGGTGTTCAATGGAAAAATAAAACATATTTTTGGAAAGATGGTCGATGGTAAAGCCAAAGGGGTAAAAGATTTTTATGAAGAAAAAAGAAATGTTCAAACCCCAAGTGAAACTGAAAAGGTCACACCCAAAGCTGGTTAGGCTTGGGTGTCTGTTTTTCATATGTAAAATCCCGACTTGCCGGAACTCACAGGTTGGTAATTGTGGAGTAGGAATCGACATCTTTCTTGAGAAATTCACAGGTTGGTAACTGTGATATTTCGACTTACAAGTGGTTATTCAAGGACATTAAGTTGTACTTGAGTTAACTTTCTTACAAGTTGTATTGTTGGTTGACCTGCAAGTGTTAAATTTTTCAAGTGGTTAAGAGAACAAAGTGATGAAACCCCATGTTTGTGAAAATCAGCAAAACTAATTTTTACAAGTGGTATTGTTGGTTGACCTGCAAGTGTTAAATTTTTCAAGTGGTTAAGAGAACAAAGTGATGAAACCCCATGTTTGTAAGAATCAACAAAACTAATTTTTCGGAAAAAACATTTTGATTAAAACAAACTTAAGTGTTTTGAAATCATTATGGGAAAATAGTTTGTTGTCAGGGGGAGTTCTGACCGTTTATGCCAAGTGGATGGAGAATTGAAGCAATTCTTATTAGTTTGTCAAATTTTCTTTAAATGATTTTGAATTTTAGAGGGAGTAAGAAATTTCAGAAAATCCAAAAACATTAGAAAATTTGAAAAAGCCAAAAACATGATAAAATCAAAAATGAGTTTTGTTGTGAAAAAGAGGAAATGATAGTACATCAGTGGACTATCACAGCAAGCTAAAGATTTGGAAAGTCAAATGTGATTAACAGTCTCACTGCCGATATGAGAGTAGGTTTTTACTCATTCAGTAGATTGTTTCGAGATATAAACTTAAATATCAAATGCTTACTTATCTCGTGGGGAACATCTCTCGGATATATCGGTAACCCCTGAAATCTTGTTTGAAAGACTTTTTGTTTCTAACATACTAGGTCTTTGTGCGTGATGATATCTGGGGTATTATACCAGGACTTCTGATTTTGCGAGAGCAATAGCCTAGTCCTCGTATAATGCTCTGCACTGCTTTAATCCTAAAGCCCACCCTCAGCATAAAAAATGATGAAACATTGAAAAACGCTAATCATGTGCTGTTGAAGAAAAGATCCCCAAATGGGACACACCTAAAGACGAGCCATCATCTCTTTGTCTGAAGGAAGTTCTAACCTGAGCTCTCATGGTCTCGCATTTACCCGTTTACAGATATCATTAGTGTACATTCACCTGTAAGACTTAATATAGAAGTCTGGATACGGGAGTATATTCTTAGGTGGGACACGCGAATAGGTTTAAGTCACTTAAAACACTAATCTCGTATCTCGAAACAGTTGAACTTTGTGTGAAAATTTAAGTGGATCAGTATACTGACAATCCAAGTGAATTGTTTCGAACTTAAAATGTTTAAAGCTTAACAGTGTTGGTTGAAAAATACAAAAAGATTTTATTTTATCTAATTTTCGACAGCTGATGTTGAAAATCTGATTTTCAAAATTCCAAATGCTAAACATGATGAACAGAAGGTTGGGAAAGTTTGTTTGTAATAAAAAATGAATTTAAAAAAAATCGGTATTCCTACAAGTGGTCATCAGAAATTTTTTAATGATAAATCATTTCGAACGGTCATACATGTGGTTTATAAATTTGTCAAATTATAAATTTGTGAAATTTATTTTGAGGTAGAGGCTGTGCATGTTAGACAAGCTTCGATTCCTGAGGATTTTTCACATAAAATCTGAGCAGAATGTGAGCCAGGTTTCGATCCTAAACCAAGAGCTATGTCAGATTACGATCCCGGAACAACTTAAGGGGGAGTCTGCTAGCAAAAGTGAGTCTGAAGATTAGTATATCAACATCCAAGGGGGAGATTAGTTGATGATGCTGAGGAACTTAAGGAATCAAGAGATCTGATCAAGAGAATTAGAGAGAGCATAGAGCCAGATTGCGATTCTGAAAGAGATAGAGATTGAGGATGCTTACAGTGTCAGACACTTTGAAAATAGAGAAAGACTGATAAAGACTGAAGACTTTGAAGACAAGACACTGAAGACTTAGTCAACATCCAAGGAGGAGTCTATTGGTGCATATGTCTGTCGACTTCGTCTTGTATCGAGTCTTGTATTTATAATGATAGATCAGGGCACGATATACGAGAAAACCGTTTTTGTAGGATGTGAAATCATTTCGCACGAAATGATGTTTAGGCCATTTCGTACGAAATGGACTTTTTCCATTTCGCACGAAATGAGACTTAACCATTTCGTACGAAATGCATTCCCTATAAATACCCATGTTGTCTGTTTCGTTTGTAACTTTATGATTCTGGTGCCGAGGTGCTGCCGAAGTGTCTCCAAGCTGCAAAACGCTGTTTTATCAATAAACAAGACATTTAAAGTGTATATCAAGTTGTTTCTACTCCGATACGTCTGTCTCTGCCTTTCGTATTGGACGAGATCTCTTCTGAACGACTCGTTTGGTCGTGCAAACGATCCTAACAGTTTGTGTGTAAAATCGAGTTAGAAGGGGTTTTAAAAGGGTTTTCACTTGGATTAACACTTGTGGAGTGTGAAATCTGCAGATCTCTAACTTGGGAAGGCGTAGCTAGGCCCGATACACTCAGTTAAGTATAGATCCATTGTAAAATAAGAAGATTTGACGAAAATGATGAAGGTTTTCATGAAAAGGATGAAGTTTATATGAAAAAAAGATGAAAATTTTTGTAAAAATAAAGAAGTTTGGATGAAATCAAAGTGAATCTTGTGGAAAATCGAAGTGGAAAACATTATGGTACATGTAAAAATCAGTAAATCTTACTTGAAAATAGTTGGACAGCAATTCAGCAGTGTTTTGGAGAGAATGGCAGCAAGTTAGAATGACAGGAGAATGGCCAGGTATTTATAGAGGAGGTGGGATCGTACAGGTGCCTTCGTTCGAAACTGGCTGCCTTCGTACGAAGGCAGTGCCTTCGTATGAGGCTGGCTGGCTTCATTCGAAGGGCCTTTTTTGTGCAATTAGTTTTTTCGTTTTGCGTGTAGGGTGCTCGTTTGGTGCGTTTTGTTGTGTTAGATAGCTAGGGTGCTTTCAGTATTTTAGTGAGATGTTAAGTGTAGCGTTGCGTTGTGTTTCGGTGTGATAAATCGAGTTGCGAGTGTGGGCGTTTGAGCATTTTAAGCGAATAAATAACACATCTAACACATCTAAGACATAATCACACAAATAACACATATAATATAAATAAATCCATGTTTCGAGTTTGTGTTGAGTTCGCGTTGCGATAAGCGTACAAGTAATAAGCGTTTTACTGCGATAACTGCGATAAATAAGCGATGTAGAATGCGTTTAAATTATAGTTCAACCTAATGGCATTAATCCAATCTCGGAGTACAAACGTTTACGAACGGGATAACAATAAAATAGGAACAACCAAAAGTACGGGTTGTTACAAAGGCACCTTATCGACTTGCGCCATCAGAGATGCAAAAACTATCCATGCAACTTCAAGAGTTGCTGGATAAGGGATTCATTAAACCAAGCTTCTCGCCTTGGGGAGTTCTAGTGTTGTTCGTGAAGAAAAAGGATGGAAAATTTCGGATGTGTATTGATTATAGAGAGTTAAATAAACTCATTGTCAAGAATTAGTATCCACTACTAAGGATTGACGAGTTAAAATAACCATGGTTGTGAAACAATGATTCTGTTACGACACTCCCCGACGTTTCCACCGCGGTTTGTTGTTTTACGCAGTCGGGGTGTGACAAAAGTGTTCCACCATTCCAAGGCTGAGTTCTTAAACAGATTGGAGGCAAGCATTATTTTATCCTCTTCTGCGCACTTGCTTATTTTTAAGACTGCCTCATTCTTTTCTATCTAGCGTAGAGCTGCAACGGCTCCTTCATTGCCCGAGAATTCTATTGTTTTACATGACTAGAATTCATTGTAAGAACAACCATAAGACATGGTTCTTCTTCTTTTGGGAATGGGCACTTGAAGTATGGGTCCATTGTTTACGCTGTGTTCTGGTTCAGTAGGTCGTTTACTGCCATTATGACTTTTGTTATCTGCTTCCTTAACCGTTTTGATAATATATGGCATTGCGTCTATAATTCCTTGTGCCACTATGTGTTGGATGGCACTGTTATCCACTTGGTTTCCATTATTATTGTTATTCTGGTTATCGTTATTCTGGTTATCCTGGTTCACTTCATTGTCCATCTGAATTTTAAACATTTACCATGTATTAATATCACAAGATAATATCCAATACAAACAATCATATCACACGTATAATGATCCAAAATCGTCGTTATTACGACCTTTACTCTTTCTTATATATTATGTGTGACACCCCAGGAAAAACAGGGAACCACGCAACCTAACTAGCTTCCTGAGAAACTACGTGCTAAATTTCGGGACAAAGTTTCTTTCAAGTTGGGGATGATGTGACAACCCGAACTTTCAAGGTTTTTCCTTGACACGTTACATGTTCCACACTACCTTCTCATATTTGTTTGTGTTGTAACTGATGCATATTTGATTAACTGTTGATGCATATTTGATTAACTGTTGATATATATTTGATTAACTGTTGATGCATACTTGATGAACTGTTGAACTGTATATTCATGATTCATTGTGTTGTAAAACGTGCACTCTTGTGTTATGATAAATGAACTGTTTTAAAGTTTGGTGAGTGAATGAAAGATTAGGAATTGTGTAGTGTTTGGAATAATTTAATTAAAGTTACTTATCAAGTATTTTCCATGTCAAACTTATGTGTGTTATACTTGATTATTTTCATGTCACAATACTCGACGAAAGTTAAAGTCTTTCGCCAAGACTAGTGCGACAAAAGGTTTGGTCTTTCGTCGAGGGTTAGTTTCGTCATAAGGGCTTCGGCCCAGTTCTCCTCCTCGGCCCAGTTTTCTTGGAAGCCCAAATGCTATAATGAGCCTTATAGTGGGATCTGCTCACTTGTTTAGAAATTGGTATTATATGATTGATGGTACGTAACCTCCCTACATCTCACACAGTCATAATATAACAAACCCTACCCCTTCCCATTGAGCGATGGCAGAAGCACCTCCGTAGCTACCTTTCTCGTTGCTTTGGTACTCTAGCACACTCAGCATCACGGTTAGTTTACCATCATGATTTAATTGTTTATGATTGCTTGATGGATCAGTATATAGAACATGATTTGAGCTCTGATATGATCTTGTGTTTCATATGATTGATTTGAAATTATGTGATTGTGTGGATTCTTATTGGTATCAACGAATCGGTTATGATGAAAACGAGTTCTATGAGATCAGAGGTTCTTAGGATGGTTGATAAAGGTTTTATGGTTCATGAATATAATATAGTTTGATGACATGCGTAATAGGGTATTCAACCATCATTAGGCCGATATGTTTCACATGATCTACTGACACAAATTCTTTGATTTAACAATTGATTCCCACTAAAGAACTCATCTATTGGACTACACACACACACACACACACACATATATATATATATATATATATATATATATATATATATATATATATTCTATAATCTTTCAAATAGCATGTGATATAAAATGATAAATGAATCTAATTGGGCCATCACCCTCTCATTAATTGTATGTCAGATCTATTGAGACAAGTGACTGAACCATTTTAATATTGAAAGAATGAAGATGTTTTGATTGTTATTATTGGACCGATTATAGTAGGATATTCTATTTAAATCAAGAAAGCATGCGGTTAATGTTGAGCTAGTCTGATGAATGGATGAATTAGGATTATATGTTAATTAGAATTGGTAATAAAATCATGTATCCTTGGTTGAAACTGTTTGCTTAAATATGTAACTGACCTCGACGAAACCTAGAGGAGTTTCGCCGTGCATGACTTTGATGAAACAGGTGGTCCTTGCCACATTTGAATTCCACGAAACATAGTAGTTTCACCATATGTGACCTACGATGAAACATAGATGTTTTGCCATAGGGGTTTCGCCGAGGAACTATGCAGGGACAATAGGTTACGATGAATTAGAATTGTTGCATAATAATAGAACTTAATGATATTGTGGAACATGATATCAATGGATGTGGTTGGACGATGATTGATGCATGTAATAGTTAGGGTGTTGACCTAGTTGGATTCTATGGATTGTGAATGTTCAACGATTATACAAATCATGACCTCTATTGTATAGTGTATCCATTGGAATAATTTGAGTATTGGGCCTGAATGTTTGGACCGCACACACACTTGTGCATTTGATGTTTAGCCTGCTAACTTTATGTGTGCATGTAAACTTACTTGTGAACCGGGTACTAGCTATGTGATGACTATGAACTGAAAGGTGCATGATTAACTGTTATGACTGGTAATGTGTTATGTGTATTGCTGCTATACTACTGGTGTAACGTGTGAAACGAGTATGAGACTATGTGTTCATGATACTATTGGCTTTGATAACCATGCTAGGATTTGATTGATCAACTTGAATACATAGATAAACATACCGAGCAAACCGAGGTGAGTTCACACTTTCTACAAGGCATGGGATTCCCGGTGGCTTGGGAATGGGTTAAGAATCTAAAACAAAACCTACATATTCACCTCTAATGGAATATGTACCTCCGTCCTCGGTTGGGAAGGACAACTACATTTAACCTGCGTATTCTCGGTTGGGTAGATTACGTACCTTCATCCTTGGTTGGGAAGGACGACAACATATAACTTACTAGACAAAACTCTTTAATGAAGTCCCTCATTTTTATATCGACTAAATTGCCGGGCCAATGGCGACCAGGTCATTAGTTAATAGCGCTATTAGGAAGGACAAGCCTCACACCGTGCCGGTAGGATGGGCGTGTACTAATGGATCTGGGCACTTAGTCAATGATGATAGACATTGACGTAGGGCACAAGTTCCTCAGTCAGTTGTCGATATGGTAACGGTCTAGTGGTTTACAACATGGGGTAGCCCCCACTGGTTTGGGTTTGGGAAACAATGGATTGGTTAACTCATGGTTTTTGTACGAACTCGTGATTTTTGGAACAACTATAAAATGGACAACCAACTATGAACTCGCTCAACTTTGTTGTTGACTCGTTGTTACATGCCTTGCAGGCCTTTAGGTGCATATTGTTGGAACTTGCTGTCTGGGAAGCTAGAGTGGTCATGGGTCGAGATACATGGAATCGCAACAAAAGTCTAATGGTTTACTTACGCGTGGTTTATTAAACACTTAACAAATGAGTTATGCTTCCGCTGTGTACAATGAATTATATGTAACGTTTTGTAATACTTTACGATAATGAATGAAAGTTTTCTTTATTTATATTTATGAGTTCAACCTGATTGGTGGCTTGGATCCTGGTACGTCATACGCCCCACGTTAATTCAGCATGTGTTATTTTGGGGGTGTGACAGATTGGTATCAGAGCCATTACTTATAGTGAACTTGGTTTTAAAAAGGGGAAAAACGTTTTTGTAAAACCAGACTATAGCCGAATAGCTGTGAAAACGTGAATACGACCATGACACTCAGTTCCAGATTGCAAGGTTCGTATTTCGTATACTCATTGTACTGCGTAACTAGTGAACACTTACATATGATATTGCATGTGATTACACGTTTAGCAGAACAGTATGAATTCATGTATTACTTGCATGTGATTTGTGACTGATATGGTGGTATTTCCCTAAACCTTCATGACTTACGCTTCGTGATGCTCTTTGTTTACTACTGGAGTTTAAGGAACCATTTGACATGAGTTAAGAAGAGCTGAGATGAACATGAAAATCACAATATTATTGTGGGTGCACACATAATAATAATGTGGGGTGCATGCGAGTCTCAGTGAGGCTTAACAAGTGAAAAAGGGGTTCTGTTCCGTTATTTGATCGATGTGAAACATAACAAACCTTTAGGGGTCATAGCAGTGATTGTCCCCTACTCGAACGTGAACTTTTCATTCCCCTCTAGATCCTTTCGAATCTCGATGCTATCGAGTATTACCTGAACACTCATCTGGACGCCTAGCGTACTGTGTAGAATATTAGGTGATTGTATGAACATCCCCGAGTTGGATGTTGCAATGACAATGATTGGTCTATATCTTTCTCACCTTTCTTTGTTTGCTGGAAACTTCACGTACTGACGCCTTAGATCCTGAAGTGCGATCACTTCTGCAACACCCTCGTAACATATCGTGTATTACTCAGTCAACTTGCGAGAACGATGGACTTCAGCATTTGAATGACCCTAGTTACCAACAATGAACAACAACGATTTGACTCCAATCGAATCCTTAACCTGAGCCAGCGACTCATGGGAGTCAACTTTAATGAATAAATCAGGAGATCAGCAATGGCAACTGACTGTAGAATGGAATGTGAAACTCCCCGCACAGTGAATAGTGCCTTAGCACGTACCATGGAATGTGAAGAGGTGGACCTTGTCGGTAAGGTCGTAGAGCTCCGTTTCAAACAACAGCATTAGAGGCAACAGTCACGGCAACATCAAGGTATTTGTAATGGTAACCAACAGTATAGAAAGTGAAGGTTAGCATCATAACAGCAATAAAAGCCAGAAAGCGTCTACGGAGGGACTACCCCACTATGATGGCAACCGTTACTAATGTTTGGGCTAAGAAAAGAGGATCGAGGATCCACCAATTGTTCGTGATTCCACTCAGCATGCTATGGGAGGAATTATCAGGTTTACTTCCACAACTATTAGGCAGACTCTCAGTTTGATCTCACGCCAGAGGCAGCACTGATTCTTCGTATTTCTTACCGTCTTGCACCCGGAGGGTTACGAGAGTTGTCAAATCAACAACAGGGACTGTTGGACAGGAGCTTTGTCGGACCTAGTTTTCGCTTTGGGGAGCCCCAGTTTTATCCAGGAAGATAAGTTGTATCGTTGGATATGTGTACTGATTATTGAGAACCTAACAAGGTAACAGTTAAGAACCGTTTGCCTCGACCACGTATTAACAACCCTTCGACCAGTTGCGAGGAACAGGCTTCCATTTGAGGATTGTCTAATGAACGAACTATCATCAGATGGAAGTCTAAGAGGAGAATGCTCTTAGAACGGCATGTCGAACGCAATGCAGCCATTTCAACTTGGTACACCAGGATCATTGACTTGATCAGTACACCAGCAGCTTCAGGGATCACATGAACGGACCGTATTTGTTGACGACGTTCTGAATCATGGCCAGGAGAAAGGAACACCATGGGTGGCATATGTATCTTATTTCAGCATTTCTGTGGGAGGAGCCATTACGTGTGAAGTCTTGTTAAATGTCACATCTAGATTCGAGAAATGTATTTTGATCATGTAACACCAAAGATTCCTTCGGGGATGCAGCACTTCCTTGGTTTCGCTAGATACTATCGCAGCTTACCCACAGGATTTTCGAAGGTCGCACAGCTTAAATCTCCTTAGCACAGTAGGGTAACGGTTCGTGAAGGATGAAACAGGAGGATGTCTTTTCAGCTTTCGAATTCCAACCTGCAATGCATCAAACATCATCCTTACCCGAGGGTGTGGGTGATTTAGTGGTATATTATCATGATCCAAACCAGAGTCTCAGTTACACACCGACGCAAAACGAGAGAGTGATGACTTACGTGATGGAGTTACAAAGAGGAACTGCATGACACACAACTGGCAGTGAAAACCGTGGCCTTGGGATTTTAGATGGAGGTATTACTTGGACGGTACCAGATGCGTTATTTAGATCGATCACAAGGGCCTCCCGTGTGCCTTGGCTTCGATAGAGCTAAACCAGTTAATGGCATCGCTGGAAGGAAACTTAAGGATGATTACAACTATGAAAACTAGAACGTACGCGAGCTTTGCAGCTCACTATCGACTCTAACTTACCTGATCCGACTCGCCCTATTCAAACTGGAGAACTGAAGGGAGAGGATTTTTAAATTGAACCCATGCGGGGCATGGAGAAGCAACCTTGGCAGGTCAGACAATATTCGCTACCTCATGGAACGAGTATGGACCTCATTGTACAGTAACTGTGGAAAATTTATGTTGAGCAAAGCAAGCCGGCGTCGATATTCTAGTCGTCTGGGTTTGGATGAGAGACACTAGGATTTATAAACCTTGTACTGGTAATCAGGCATGAAGGCCCACCTAGCTAAGTATGGGAATGATGTTTGGCTTGTGGGAAAGTCAAGGCGAAAACAGACTACCATGGATTTGGTCGCTAGTCTACTTACAACTCGTAACGTAAACAATGTCACCTGGGTGATCGTTGATTGTCGCACGTAACCAGCACACTTTCTAGCCATCAAGGAAACATATAAGCTTTTCTACACTTGCAGTCATCTACCTGAAAGAACTGGGTGCTAGGCACGGGGTGCCAACCTCCATTATCTCTGATCGCGATCCACGATTTGCATCGGATTTGTGGTAAACGATGCACAAATCCTTTGGCTCAAGTCTAGACATGAGGGCAGCATATCATCCACAGACGGATGGGCAGACTGAATGCACCAACCAAAACTCTTGAAGACATGCTTCGAGCATGTGTAATCGACTTTGGTACCGGCTGGGAACGGCATCTACCTTTAGTGGAGCTTTCGTATAACAACAATTACCTTACCAGCATCCAGGCTGCTCCGTTCAAGGCATTGTACGAACGGAAGTGCCGATCACCGCTTTGTTGGGCAGAAGTTGGAAACAGCCAAACCACTGGCCTAGAACTCGTCATAGACACAACAGAGAGGATTGTTCTGATACGACAACGAATGGCGACAGCTCGTGACCATCAGAAAAGCTACGATGATAAGCGCAGGGAACCACTCGAGTTCCAGGTTGGGGATCGAGCACTACTTAAAGTCTCACCATTGGGAAGATGTAGCTCATTTTGGTAAACGAGACAAACTCAACCCGCGATATGTTGGACCTTTCGGAATCATGGAGTGAATTGGCAAGGTGGCCTACAGATTGAATCTACTCGAAGAACTCAGTGGAGTTCACAACGTATTCCATGTGTCGAATCCGAAGAAGTGTCGGTCAGATGAAGCCCTCAAAGTTCCTTTCAAGAAGCTCACCATTGACAATCAGTTGCGATTTGTCGAAGAACAAGTAGAAATCTTGGACCGGGAGGTCAAGATTCTCAAACACACCAGGATACCTATTGTTCGAGTTCGTTGGAACTCCCATCGTAGCCCATAATTTACATGGGAATGAGAGGACCAAATGGAACACAAATATCCCCGGTTATTCGAGAATATAATATAGTTTGATGACATGCGTAATAGGGTATTCAACCATCAATGGGCCGATATGATTCACATGATCTACTGACACAAATTCTTTGATGTCACTTTCAATTGATTCCCACTAAAGAAATCATCTATTGGACCACACACACACACACACACACACACACATATATATATATATATATATATATATATATATATATATATGTATATATATATATATTCTATAATCTTTCAAATAGCATGTGATATAAAATGATAAATGAATCTAATTGGGCCATCACCCTCTGATTAATTGTATGTCAGATCTATTGAGACAAGTGACTGAACCCTTTTAATATTGAAAGAATGAAGATGTTTTGATTGTTATTATTGGACCGATTATAGTAGGATATTCTATTTAAATCAAGAAAGCATGCGGTTAATGTTGAGCTAGTCTGATGAATGGATGAATTAGGATTATATCTTAATTAGAATTCGTAATAAAATCACGTATCCTTGGTTGAAACTGTTTGCTTAAATATGTAACTGACCTCGATGAAACCTAGAGGAGTTTCGCCGTGCATGACTTTGACGAAACAGGTGGTCCTTGCAACATTTGAATTCCACAAAACATAGTAGTTTCACCATATGTGACCTACGATGAAACATAGATGTTTTACCATAGGGGTTTCGCCGAGGAACTGTGCAGGGACAGTAGGTTACGATGAATTAGAATTGTTGCATAATAATAGAACTTGATGATATTGTGGAACAAGATATCAATGGATGTGGTTGGACATTGATTGATGCATGTAACAGTTAGGGTGTTGACCTAGTTGGATTCTATGGATTGTGAATGTTCAACAATTATACAAATCATGACCTCTGTTGTATAGTGTATCCATTGGAATAATTTGAGTATTGGGCCTGAATGTTTGGACCGCACACACACTTGTGCATTTGATGTTTAGCCTGTTAACTTTAAGTGTGCATGTAAACTTACTTGTGAACCGGGTACTAGCTATGTGATGACTATGAACTGAAAGGTGCATGATTAACTGTTGTGACTGGTAAAGTGTTATGTGTATTGCTGATATACTACTGGTGTAACGTGTGAAACGAGTATGAGACTATGTGTTCTTGATACTGATGGGCTTTGATAACCATGCTCGGATTTGATTGATCAACTTGAATACGTAGATAAACATACCGAGCAAACCGAGGTGAGTTCACACTTTCTACAAAGCATGGGATTCCCGGTGGGTTGGGAATGGGTTAAGAAGCTAAAACGAAACCTACATATTCACCTCTAACGGAATATGTACCTCCATCCTCGGTTGGGAAGGACGGCTACATTTAACTTGTGTATTCTCGGTTGGGTAGAGTACGTACCTCCATCCTCGGTTGGGAAGGATGACAACATATAACTTACTAGACAAAACTCTATCATGAAGTCCCTCATTTTTATATCGACTTAATCGCCGGGCCAATGGCGAGCGGGTCATTAGTTAATAGCGCTATTAGGGTTGACAAGCCTCACACCATGCCGGCAGGACGGGCGTGTACTTGTGACAACCCTCACAATTACAGGTATCCATACATTTAATTAAATTTAATTATGTGCTTAATGACTGTACTTGATTACAACTGACAATTTAAACTACTTTATGATTTTTATATCATACATACATATGCATCATATTTCATACTGTCACTCCATTTATTACACACAAACATTAGTGATATACTTGATGCACAAAGCACAGTTAGCACACTGAACGGATGATTCAGAAAACATGCTGACAATGCCTGCACATAGACAGACAGTGTTTTGAGGCCAGTATGAGCCAGGGACAGGATATTACACTAGTATGGAGTGTAGGGAAGTAGGGACCATAAAACTGCGTCACTAGGTGATAGTTATAGTGCTGGGAAGTGCCTAAAACACACTTTAAGTGCAAGATTCTGCATTTAATTATAAAATTCAGCATTGTAACATACTTCTAAAGTGCAAAAATATGGCAGAATGGTCCTGTATACTTTCCTAAGTGCCAGGGATTTATTGTGTTACAAAAATATATATATATATATAAGACACTTTAAGGAATAATTAAGCACTTTAACGGAACAGTATCTAACTGGATAACCGGACATCACCCGGGACACCAAACTTTTGCCAAATACATTGTTTATTTATTTCCTGGCTAGTCTTGATCCCCGAACACCCTAACACCCACTAAATATCAAATAAATAACATATTTGAGTGCATACTTGAATTCTAACTAGTGATTACCATTTAGTTGCAAATTTTACATCCAACCCTAAACCGAATTCGGTCCCAAGTGGACCCACAAACATTCCCACCATACTTCATATCTTATATTTTATTTGATGGTTACTTGTGATAGTTAGCAAAATAGGTAGTAGAGTGTTGGTGCATAATGTCTAAAGCCTGCGTCTTTGTGAAGTTAGATTAACGTATATGGTCTAGATAGGTTATTTTGTAATAGCTCAGGGGTTAAAAGTGTAATTGTATGAAAGTTATGTTGCTGGACCGCTTTTGTGACATTTGTCCACAAAAGCGACCCAAGCTGGATCGCTCATGTGGACATGTCACATGAGCGGTTCCAGAAATCTATAAATACCCCTGTGCTCCTTTCATTTGTAACGTTGTCTTGTGCTGTACGTCGAACTGCTGACCGTTTGGCAATCGTTATCAAGTAAAGTAAAAGTGATTAAAGTGTAGATCTCTCTGTTTTCTACTCCTTTCTATCAGTTTTATCGTCGTATCATGCTGAAAATGTGTTTCCGCCACATTTTCAGTAAGCACTAGCTCTGATTGACTCATTAGTGTGGTCAAAACTGATCCTACAATTGGTATCAGAGCCAGTTGCGAGTTAGTTGCTAGATACGAAGTGGTTTTCACGGACTTTTGTAGATCTGGACTGATTTAGCGGTGAAAATGGACTGAGACTTGGACAGTAGGTGTGAAACACAGTTATAACAAACCCTTGAAAGTTTCAGATCAAAATTTAGACTATAAGTGACCTAAAAACACTCGTGAAGTTTGGACCGCTCTGACGTCATCTGTGACTCGCTTTTATGAACCGCTCCTAAGTACATTCTTAGCTGGATCGCTTGTAATTCTTTGTTCTGGATCGCTCAAAATGGTCAATTTGATTGCTGGATCGCTCTTTTGGATCGCTTAAATAGCATAGGTTCTGGACCGCTCCAAAAAAATTCATTTGTGGATCGCTCTTTGTTCAATCTTCTGAACCGCTCTTGAATCACCTATGGATCGCTCGAAAAATAATTCCTGGATCGCTCATTAGTCAGATTCTAAGATCGCTCAAAGGTGAATTGTTCAGGATCGCTCCAAAGTCTCTGTCTGGATCGCTCTTAGTGAAATTTTCTGGATCGCTTTTGTGCAAACTTCAGGATCGCTTATTGTAACTATTTGAGAAATTTTTCCGTTACAACTGAAAATGGAAAGTCAGGATTTCTATAACATGTTTTCGGGTGTGGGTGCTACTCAAAGCCAAACAAGTATCATGCAAAATGTCAGTTTAGAAAACGAACTTGGAACGATGCAGAAACCTCCGAAACTGATGAGTTTGGATGAATATTCAGGATGGTCTGAGAGATTCAAAAATTGGGTGTAGGCAAATCACTTAGAGAGTTGGATAAAAATCGAAAGAGAGTATGTTGCTCCAGTAGATGGGGTGAATATAAAAAAGACAATTGCCAGTCTGACAGCTGCCGAGCAGGTCGAATTCAAAGCTGAGAAAAAGATGATCAGCATCTTACAACAAGCAATAAAAGAAGATATTTTAGTGTTACTGCAGCACAAAAATAGTTCACAGTCGATATGGCAAGCATTAGAGAAAAAATTCAAAGGCAGCGCGTCAATGATTAAAAGTAAAACGACATTGCTAAAGAAAGAGTTTGACATCTTCACAGGGATTAAGGGTGAATCAACAAAGCAGCTTATAGAGAGGTACTGTCATCTGGTGTTAGAGATGAGAAGGTTGGACATCGAGAAGACCCATGAAGAGTGGATAGACAAATTGTGCGATGCACTTCCCTATGAGGAATGGGGAACATATGTGATGATGTTGAAAAATAGTTCGGATTTCGTGAACTATAGTTTGAGTGAATTCATAGAGAAAATTGAAGCTCATGAATTAGAATTGGTGAAAGTCAAGAAGATGAATTCAACGAATATGCCACAGGATGTATCTTTGTATTACAAGAGTAATCCGGTAGTATCGAATGTTCAGAGTCTGAAAATTCAAACTGGTTTTAGTGCAGACAACACTTCATCTGTTACTCCAAATGCTTATCAGTCAAGTCAATCGACTCCTTTTGCCAATTATGAGCCAAATGTCAAAGTCTCAGATCAAAATTCTCCTCAAAGCTCTACTGGGTCAAATCAACAGACAGTTGTGTCCGGAGTGCAGTGTAACATTGCAATTAACATCAAGAATGGAAATGAAATCACCGAAAATGCAGCCAAACAACACATCGCGTTATTGGGATCAGTTCTGGAAGCATATGAAGGGTTGGTTGCTGGTAGGATCGGAAATCCTGATATGACTAAAGAAGATTACGATCAGATCGATCCGGAAGAACTGGAATTGATAGATATTAAGTGGTGTATGGCAAGTTTAGTCCGAAGAGCTCAACGATTTATGGAAATCACCGGTAGAAACAGTTTGTCGGGTCCGGATCAGAAATTAGGGTTCGATAAGACCAAAGTTCCATGTTTTAAATGCAAAGAGAAAGGTCATTTCAAGCGTGAATGTCCGAATCATGAGGTGAAAAATCATCAGAATCCGTTTACCACTGACTATTACAGACAAGCTATATATCATCGCCCAAACCAACAGCCTACAGTTGAAAGACCTCAGATCGAGAACAAACCTGAGAAGGCGTTGATCGTTAACCAAGATGATGAGAAGGTTGCGTCTGGTTTTAGTTGGGATAAGTATATTCCAGGAAAAGACGATCAAGCAATGATGGCTGAAGTTGTAGAGATTACAGAGACGGGTGCTGAGTCAGAAGTTCTCGAGAAGGTAGTTACTGAGAATGTTGTTGAAGAAGTTACTGAAATTGCTGAGTCTGGCTCTGAGGTGGTTGATAAAGCAGTTACTGAAGCTGTTGAGTCTGTTCCTGAGATCGTGGTTGAAGAGGTTATTGATGTTGTTGATCAGGAGGTTCCGGAGGTCGTTAAAGATGTTTCTATGGAAGATTCTGCAAAAGCTGAGGAATTTGTATCTGATGTTCTTAGTTTTCAATCTCGACGGGAGGAATTTGTCTATACTATGAAATCAATTTTACCTCCTAACGTCTTTGATTCTTTTGCAGATTATTTTGAAGATCCAAGAACCGGAATGTGTCCGAGATTCGTAGCAGAGAAAGAAGAAGTCGAGGAGATTATATATGTGTCGAAGGAAATGACTGAAGAAATTCTAAAGGAGATTGCGGATAAAGCACTGATGAGCAAATTAAAAGAGGTAGATTCAGATATTCAGGAGTCAGTCGATAAAATGTCAAGTCTAGAAGAGGAATCTGAAGTCTTAGAAGTCAACATGGTCAAGTCGTCTGAGTCGGAGTCAAATCCTGTTGGTAAAACTGTTTGTGATGATGAGATAATAGTAGAAAAAGTTTCAATCTCTGATACACCGTGTCAACGTTGTTCACAACCATGCACGGAGTGTCTTGAAAAAGACACCATGTATCAGGAACTGAAACAACATGCAGATCTGTTGAAGTTTGACTTAGGGCAAGTAAAAGAGGCATACGACACATTGTCTAGGTCAATAAAAATGATCCAAAATGAAAGTCTTGAAAACGATAAAGCAACCAAGCTGGCACAATCAACTTTATTTGACAAACAAAGAGAAGTGAATTTTCATTTAGACACAATCGCATCTTTGAGAAAAGAGCTTGAGTTGACTAAAATTGAAAATGATAGAATTGATAAGAAATTGATGAGTTATGTGGCATCATCATATGTGTTAGAGCAAATAGTACCACAACAGCCACATGCTTCACCTGTCTTCAACAGAGTTCCACCCCCAATGTGGAATCATTATACACAGAAATATCCAGATGGGGTGGAAGCTGCATTAAACATAAAACTAAAAACACTTGAAAATGATTTACCTGATAACATTGACATAACTTTCACTGCGTCTGACACTGACAACGAATCCCAGGTAATCAAAAATGTTACTGATCAGGTGTTGGACGATGATAGTGAGAAATCTGAGAAAGCAAAATCAGTGGAGACTGATAGTGATTCTGAGGAGGACGGAAACTTTTTAGATCGTTATTTGATAAAAACGGATAAAAGTGTGGATGATGATTCAATTATGGTGGCTTACACTATTGTTGGATCTGACAAACTTTATTCCAACACTGAGTTTCCGCTTCAGAATGTTAAATTTGAGAATGTTCAGAAAGTGTTTAAGCTGATTGAGCTAAGCGTAAATGAGTTAAAGAGAAACGATTTCTTTTCAAAACTAAATAAGTCAGTTGGTTCGTCACGTCCTACTAGTTCAGAAAAGATAGAGGGGGTGGGTAAAAACCAAAACAAGAAAAATCAGTTTAAAAATAAAGGCCTTGGTTTTGAGAAGAAAATTTGACTAAGAAGTTGGTAAAGTCAAAAGATAGAATCGATGATGTATTTGTTTGTGGACCGAGCACTGATACTGAAAAAGATTATATTTTTAGTCAAAAGGCCGTGGACGATTTCAATGCAGCGCAGAAGCTAAAAGCAGAAACTGTTAGTAGCACATTTGTCGAGTATGATAAACGGGTATGCTATCGCTGCAATGAAGTCGGCCACATGGCGAAGCAGTGTAAGAAAGTGATCGAAAAACCGGTTGTGATAAAAGCGGTTAAGAAACAAGTGGTTGAGAAACCGAAGGTTGAAAAACCTAAGGATAAAAACAAATATGTGCCAAAACAGACCATTCAAAAACCTCGACCAAAATCACCGGTCGTTGCAAAAGATAAACAGGTGATGGTTTCGTCGATCCGAATTTTCAAACGAGGTGAAAAATTGAAGTCGGGGGATAAGCCGAAATCGACTTTCGAAATTGGCGAGTCGTCTAAGTTCCCCAAGACTTCGATACTTTACCCTAAAGCAAAAACTTTTGAAAATCAATCATGGATCGTGAAATCTAAACCATCTGGTGAGATTAAAAAGATGGAAAATGTGTTAGAAAATGAGTCACAGTGTGTAAAGGATGATGTGGTTAAATGTGAGTTTGTACTCGATCAGTGTTTGTTGGAATTTCCCAAACTTCATAACAATGTGAAACAAGATAAAAAGGAAATTGAGTCAAATGTTACATTTTGCTTCCCGAAAACAACAGAGAAATGCAATGTGGTTTTTGGTACCGTGTCAGAAGTTAAAAAATCGTGGGCATCATTGTTTAACTGATGTGTTTGTGAATTGATTGCAGGAGTTGCCTAAGTCTGTGCTCTCAAGATGGATAATGGATAGCGGTGCGTCGCGGCATATGACGGGATCCTTAGCTCTATTATACGATGTCAAAGCGATTAATGGAAGTTACGTTGGATTTGCTGGTAACCAAGGAGGAAGGATTGTTGGTCAGGGAATGCTCTCGAACAGCATCATATCTTTTGACAAAGTGAATTATATTGTTGAATTGACGAACAATTTGTTAAGTATTTCGCAAATCTGCGACAAAGACTTTAGCGTACACTTTACGAAAACAGAATGTTTGGTTTTAAAACCAGGGTTTAAAGTCCCTGACGAGTTGGTTCTGTTGCGCACCCCTAGGGTTAATGATCTTTACATCTTAGACATGAGCGCTGCAACACCAACAACTCCACAAAAACAGTGTTTTGTAACAAAAGCTAAAGCAACTGAAAAAGAGTCGATTATGTGGCACAGAAAAATGGGTCATTTACACATTCGTAAAATGAACTTTCTGGTGCACAACGATTTGGTAGAAGGTGTGAATGTTAAAAATTTTCATTTATCTGACGATTGTGTTGCATGTAAGAAAGGTAAACAGGTAAGGAAGTCTCATCCGCTAAAGATGATCAACACAATCCGGTTACCTCTCGAGAGATTGCATATGGATCTCTTTGGGCCGGTCAACGTCAAAAGCATCAGTGGAGACTCTTACAGTTTGGTGGTTACAGATGATTATACAAGGTTTTCGTGGGTTGTTTGTTTGGAAAAGAAGGACGAAACATTCGATGCCTTGATGGTTTTGTTCAAAAAGATGGAAACAGTGTACAAGATGCCGATCAGAAGAATACGAAGTGATAACGGAACGGAGTTCAAGAATAACAAAATGTACGAGTTCTGCAATGAGAAGGGGATATTACATGAATTCAGTGCACCATACACACCACAACAGAATGGTGTAGCTGAACGAAAGAATAGAACCCTGATCCAGACTGCACGTACAATGTTGGCCGATTCCAAGCTTCCAATTTTCTTCTGGAGTGAAGCAGTGTCAGCGGCTTGCTATACTTTAAATAGAGTTTTGACAGTGAAGAAATATAAAAAGACGTGTTTTGAGTTGTTACATCGCTATAAGCCAAATCTTGAGTTCTTGGAACCTTTTGGCTCTCCGTGTACATTCATCGATGCTGATGGTAAATTCGGAGCAAAAGCGAATGAAGGATTTTTCGTAGGATACGCCAGCCCGTTAAAGAGGGTGTTTGTTCCATGTCTGGTGAAGGTGATTCAGGTCCATCATGTGGATTGTCAGAAGCATACGCCGTCACAACAACTTCCCGGAAAAAGATTCCTATTTGACTACGACAAACTCTGGGAATCGTTTCATTTGCCGTCCGAGTCGAGTGAGGAGGAAATTGCTCTTATGTACCTGTATCAGCAAAGTTAGTTGCAAGAGCCGGAATCTAGACCGCTAGATGTTCCTACACCCACCGTGGGTACTCACGATGATGAAGCAGGACCAAGTGGAACAGTTCATATACCGCCAGAGGAACCAGAGGAGCCAGCTCCATCATTTGACATTTCTGACGACTCAGAGGAGGAACCCTCTCCTACCTTTGACGAGGAACCAAATGAGATATCAGAGGAGGTTGTTGAACAAATTGTTGATCTCGACATTTCAAATCTGGAATCGGAAGTTGTGGTGCCTGACACTGCAATGCCACGGACACTGTCTTATCATCCTTCAGAACAAATTATCGGCAATTTACAGAGTGGTGTCAAAACAAGACATCAGATAGACCAAGCTTTTTCATGTTTTTATTCTGATATAGCTAATATGCAGAAAGAAGTCTCATACAAATGTTTTATTTCGCAGATAGAGCCCAGGACTTACAAAGAAGCGTTGACTGAAGACAGCTGGGTTAATGCAATGCAGGAAGAGCTGCAACAATTTGAGAAACTGGGCGTCTGGAGACTGGTCGATCTGCCGAAGAATCAGAAGCTGATAAAAACAAAATGGGTGTTTAAATGTAAACGTGATGATAGAGGAGTCGTGGTTAGGAACAAAGCACGTCTCGTGGTCCAGGGCTTCAGCCAGCAGGAGGGTATAGACTATGAAGAGGTTTATGCGCCGGTAGCAAGTCTTGAAGCAATCCGCATTTTTCTAGCCTTTGCTTCATGGAAAGATTTCAAAGTCTATCAACTCGACGTTAAATCGGCATTCCTGTATGGCAAGATTTGGAAGAAGTTTACGTGGGGCAACCACCGGGGTTTGCAGATCCGCTAAACAGAGACAAGGTGTATTTGCTGGATAAAGCTTTATACGGTCTCCACCAGGCCCCGAGAGCCTGGTATGAGACGCTTTCGACCTACTTGCTGGACAACGGGTTCACAAGAGGAATAGTAGATAGCACCTTGTTCACAAAAGAAGTAGCTGGCCACTTGCTGATTGTGCAGATCTATGTCGACGATATCATTTTTGGTTCCACCAACGATGAGTTATGCAAAGAGTTTGAAGTTGTGATGAAGAAGAAATTTGAAATGAGTTCGATGGGGGAGATGAAATTCTTCCTCGGGTTACAAGTTGAACAATTACCCGACGGAATTTTCATTCATCAATCTAAGTATGTAAAGGACGTGCTGGATACGTTTGACATGACAGACTGCAGTCCTGCATCAACCCCTCTCGCACAAAATCATGGTATCTGTCCGGATGAACAAGGTGTGAAGATGGATGAAACATTATACAGATCGATCATCGGATCGTTGATGTATCTTACAGCTTCCCGGCCCGACATCATGTATCCGACATGTTTGTGCGCTCGATATCAGTCAAACCCGAAGCAATCACACCTGACGATCGTCAAACGCATTTTACGGTATTTGAAGGGTTGCCCAAGCATCGGCTTGTGGTACCCTCGTTCGGGTGATTTTACATTATCTGGTTTTGCTTATTCAGACTTCGGTAGTTGCAAGCAGAATGCTAAGTCCACCACTGCTGGGTGCCAGTTCTTCGGAACTCGGCTTGTTACCTGGCAGTGCAAGAAGCAAACTGCAGTCGCGCTCTCAACTTGTGAGGCTGAGTACGTCTCAGCCTCTAGCTGTTGTTCTCAGATTCTCTGGATTCAACAGCAGATGCGCGATTTCGGTCTGCAATTCTTGGATACGCCGATATTTGTGGACAATGAAGCGGCCATCAATGTTACGAAAAATCCGGTTCACCACTCAAAAACAAAACACATAGAAATCCGTCACCATTTTATTCGAGATTGTTACGAAAAGAAATTAATACGGACTGAACATGTGAGCACCGATGATCAGAAAGCTGATTTTTACACGAAACCGTTTGATAAAAAGAGATTTTATTATCTTTTAAGGTTAAATGGGTTAAAAAATCTGCAATCTGGGAGGGTTATCGAGTGTGAAGCCGAGCTGGGCGGCGATCTGACTTGAACCGTATCGAGTTGTCAACTTTTGTTTGTACAGTTGTATTTCCTGCTTTTCGTTAAAAACAAAAACACAAAAATATGTTTTAGTTTTAGGGGGAGATATTCGCAGAAAAATACAAAAACATGATAAAATCATAAAAATCCAAAAACATTAAAAAATGCAAAAAGAGTTGTGTAGTATAGGGGAAATGATAGTATATCAGCTAGACAGGCACAGTACGCTAAAGATATGTAATGAAAAATGCAATTAAGCAGTCTCGCTAAAGATGTGTCGGTAGGTTCTTACAAAATTAGTAGATCGGTTTGGGATATAAACTAAATTTAACTTGCGTTTTCGTGGGGAACACCTCCAGGATATATAGGTAACCCCTGAAATCCTGTTTGAAAGGTCCCGTATTCTGAGATACTAGGTCTTTATACTCGGTGATATCTGGGGTATTATCCCGGGACTTCTGCTGTATGGAAATACTGACCTAGTCCCCGGATAATACTTTATGCAAAAAGCTTTGAAACATAAGCTTCACCCTCAGCATGCTGATGAAACAATAAAATTGATAGTCGCTGCTGTTGAAATGCAAAAGATCCTCTAAAGGGGACCCATCGAAAAGTCGAGCCGTCATCTCTCTGCTGAACGGAAGTTCTGACCTGAGCTCTCACGGTTTCGCATCTACCCCTAACAGATATCAGTTGTGGTATATTCACCTGTAAGACTGAATACTGGGATCCGGATACGGGAGTATATACTGAGGTGGGAACACACGTTGACGTTTAAGTCTTTAAAACACTATATAACGTATCCCGAACAGATTGAAAATTCTGTGAGAATTTAAAGTGGATCTATATATCGACAATCAACGCGAATTGCTTAAATGTTTAAAATGAAATAAGCTTAACGGTGCTTGTGTTCTATCAGAAGCTGATATGATCCCTTAACACGCTCGAAAAAATAGTGTGTGTATATATTTCTGTTTGTACAGCTTTAAACCCAAAAAGATTTTCTTTTCTCATTTTAGTTTCGACAACTGATACTGGGGATTGGAAGTTCAAAGCCCGTGTGCAGATCATGTCGGTATTTGATGAGGTTTGGGTAAGCTGTGATTGCAAACAAAGATCTGGGATGATGTTTGAAAGATAAAATGTGCAAATGTTTTAAACGTAGAAAAGTTCATTAATTTGAACTGATTTTGAAACAAATAGACAGAGTACTTCATAAAATCGATCATCCAGGGCCATTAACTTGGACTTGGAAGATCAATCAGTTGTTCCAAGGTCATTAACTTGGACTTGGTCAACTGGGTGCCAGCATGTGAAATCGAACAAGTTGAAAAATGATTAAAAATTGAATTTTTTGAAAAGTTAAGGGTGGATCGCTTTTATGACACATCTATGGACCGCTCTTGTGCAAAGTAACAGTGTGAACCGCTCATAGGGCATGACGAATAAGCGGTTCAGACACTCATATATAAGGGACATGGTTCGCTAATTCTGTCATTACCCTAAACCGCTTATACGACAATGTCTCTGGGGCGATTCCACCTGTTTTAGCGTGTTCATCGAGATTTCGTGCTGTTTTGACCTTATTTTCACTTGTTCGTGTTAGATTACTACCTTTTACATCATGGGCAAGGTAAGCCATCTTTTAATTTCAGTTCTAAATGTGATAAATCATGTCAGTCGGCTTGTTTGTGTGAACGATTCATGTTTTAAGCCTGTTTGTGTGAAATGATTGTTGATTCAGTGTCGTATGATGATATTAGATGTAGTATTACATACTAATTGATGAAATTTGATCATTTGATAAGGGTTGTCGGCACTGAATGTGTTTGGATTTAGATCTAGGGTGTTTTAGGATATTTTAACAAAATTAAAAGACATTCTTAGATTCGGAATTTTGTGTAGAATATGTTTGTAGCATCAATTTTAGGATTTAGAAATGTTTTACATATTTTGAGTATAGGGTCGCTTTTACGGTAAGTTTGTTCTGAACCGCTCTTAAAACATACTTTGAATCGCTCATGTGTCCTATCTTGAATCGCTCATAAGTCACAATCTAGGACCGCTTTTGTGTATTTGGTTGAACCGCTCTTTTGTACATTCCAGGACCGCTTTTAAGACATATTAGGTTTGTATCGCTTATGTGACCAGGGGCGGATCGCTTTTTGTGTAAATATTATCTAGGATCGCTTTTTAGTCAAAAGATATGGATCGTCTTTAGGGTTGTACAGTTTATGAACCGCTTTTATGGGTGAAATGAGTTTGGATCGCTTATCTGGGATCGCTTTTTGGTCAGTTTCAAAAGTTCAAAATTTTCTAAGTATTGATTTCTGTTGTTGTTATGCAGGCTTCTACGAATGTGTTGTTCGATCCAGTCCACAACAGTTGTGTGGATTTAGATGTGGAGAAATATCCGCTGTTATCTGAATTCAGCAGTATTCTGAGTTATATGGATCGTATACCAGTAAAGAAAGCGATGACTGAACAAAGGCTGTTGTATCGATCGCATATCAGCAGATTCTGGAACAGTGCAAAGTATGACGAGGAAAAAAGGTGATTTCAGCAGAAGTGGAAGTGAATGGAAAGATAGAGACTATACTAGTGACCGAAGCATTGGTTCGAGAAGTTATGAATTTTCCTGATGAAGCAAACTACCCAACTAGATTTCCTGAACGAATGGTGAAGGGTTGCATGCTACGTTTGGGATACAGAAGCACGTTGAATACTGGGAACTACTTAAAGTCAAAATTTCAGAAATCATTCAAGTTCTTGATTCATTGTATTTTGATTTCCCTGAGTCACACAAAGGGTAGTTATGACCAGATGAGGGATTATGAAATGAATATGTTAACTGCTTTAGTGTTGAACAAGAAATACAACTTCTCGCACATCATTTTTCATTATATGGTGGAGAATCTAGCATCAGATGTTAGAGTTTGGAGATATCCACGCTTTGTTCAAATGATGATTGATCGTGCTTATCCTGGTATTGACAGAGATATTAAGGATGATCTTCTTGTTCAAGCACACATGTCTAATATCTCGTTGAAGAATTTGGTCAAGTACCATCCTCATCATCCAGAGCCGGAGTTGGTGATTGAAAACTTCGGATTACTTAAAGATGCAAGTTATGTGGATCCTGATCCAGAAAGTCATCAAAACTGGAGAAATGAAGAAGAAATGAAAGAAGCATTGTATGCTGCAGAGTTGAAGATAATTCAGGGTTTCAAACCAACAAAGAATGAGTGGTATGTGAAGGAGTCTGGGCGCAGACGTAGACTTGTAACTCCTGTAGCTGAAGGAGAAGGTTCTTCTTCAAAGCCAAAGAAAAAACAAAAGAAGAAGGCTGAAACTGTGTTAGTTGATGAGTCTGAAGAAGAAGTTCCTGAGGTGAACATTGAAAGGGAACAAGAGGCGGCTAGTGTAGCACATATTGAAATTCATACAGATTTGTTTACTGATAATGTTGACATTCCACAGGAGAAAGAGAAAGTGGTAGATGATGTTGAAGGCGATGATGTTGATAAAGACACTACTAGTTCTTCTAGTGTGTCTGAGTTTGAAGTAATTGGTGCAAGAGAGCGTGAAAGACGAATGAGAGAGGAGGTAGAAAAGGAGAAGTTACTCAGAAAAAGGAAGAGAGAAGAGAAAGAAGATGCACCTTATGAACCTTCTCCAGAACATGTTTCTGCATCACAATCTACTCCTAAAAGTAAAAAAGAAAGCTGGAGGAAGAAAGAAGGCTACTCCAATGATTAAAGTGTCAAAGCGCCCTCAAAAGATCATACAAACACAATCTACACCTCCACGTCAACAAACACCTCCACATCAAACAACACCTCCACAATCTCCAATACATCAATCTCCTCCTAGACAACTAACACCACAACACTCACCAAAACAACCTACCCCTCCATCACATTCAACAACACCCAGACAACCTACTCTTCAACGACAACCATCTCCTCTGTTTCCACCATCACCACCTCCACATCAACAATATTATTCTTCTCAAGATCTTTTTGGCACACCTCCAATTGCTCAAGCACAACTTGGTTCTTCAAGTAGAGGCCTTGCGATACCGCATGATAATCTGCTAGATGTTGATTTTGATTTTGCAAACAATTCTCAAGTCTTGAAGTTGGAAAAGAGAATTGATGAGGTGATAGCAGAAAACAAAAAGTTGGCAGATGAATGCAAAAAGATTGCTGATAGAGAAAAGTCTCTTGCTGGTAAGGTGCAGAGATTAGAAGGTGAAAACAAAGTGTTGGAACTGAAGATTGAAGTTGATCAGACGGAAATTGATGTTTTGAAAGTTCGAGTGTCTGAGTTAGAAGAGGAGAAGAGTCGTCGAGAGAGTGAAAATGAGTACTATAAGTTGAAGAACAAAGAGCTTATGGCTGCTAAAGCGTTGCATGAACACAAGTTCTACATGCTGAATAGAGTTGTGGAAAGCATGTTAGAAACAACAGTGGATCAGAAGTATGAAGAGTTGAAGTTAGAGGATCTTCGTGCTGAACGTAAAGCAGAAGTAGAAAGGCAAATGAAAGATAAAGGTAAAGCTGTTGAAGGAAGTTCCGTAATGTCTATTGTGCCTTCAATGGTGATAGATAATCCAGTGCCTATATCCTCTGTTCCTGGTATAGTTGAAGAAGAAATTCAATCGCCAAAGTTAATTGGTGGCGAAGAAGAAGAGGATGATGAAGATAATGATGAGGAAGAGTTTGTTTATTCTGCAAGCAGTCTCAGTTCGAAAGGTGATGATGATGATGACGCTGCAGGAGGTTCTGGTGTGAGAGTTACTGAAGCTTCAAAAGAAAAAGTCGTTGAAGATCTGCTAAACGATACAGTTAATGAAGAAAGTGGGGAAGCTGAGAGAAAGGGGGAGTCGAGTAAGAATCAGATTGTCGAACATCATGAACCGTTGTTCTTATGTCTAGATGTGTATAGGGAGATGTTAAATGATGTAAATCCCGAGAATCCAATTGATCTTGAAGCTGATCTGGAATCTTTTGATATCAATAAACAGAAAGATTACAAGTATAACTATGTTGAGGATGCAGATCAGTACGATAGGGTTGAAGTAGAAGATTGTTCTGATAATGAGGATGTCCCTGAAGATACATCAAAACTTCCGACGTTAATGGAGTTTTTCGCAGCTGAAAACAGAGATGAGTTGCGTCAGAAAGTGACTGAAGCGGTGAATGAAAATGTGTTCGAGTGCTTGAGAAAAGAAGCTGAACAAGAAAGTCAATCAAATGTTGAGAAAGAAGATCATTCAAAATGGTTTAAAGACAATCATGAGAGAAAGTTCAAGAGGCCTTTGAAGTTTTTCCGACGTGATAGATCTATTTCTCTTGGTGATATCATTAGTTGGGGTTTTCTTCCTGAAGTCAACGCCAATGCAGTTAGAAGAGAATATGGTGTCCAATACTTTAAACGTTTAAATGACATTATGTCATTACCATGGTGGGATGTCGATGAGTTATCTCAGGTGAGAACGTTGGAGTATCAGGTGAGACAGAATGATAAAGCAATGTGGGGATATATCAAGTACGAGACTCTAAGAGGTTATCTGAAATGGAAACCTCATCGTCCAAGACGGGTTGAAAGAGTAGATCCTGAAACTGGTGTAAGGGAAACTATTCTGAATGTAAAGCCTCCAAGAACCATGACGACGATTCCTATGCCAGAAATGGAACAAGATTTTTACAAAGGGTTCATTGATTGGGTGTATAGCTGTCTTACAACTGAAGCTATCATTACATACAGAGCTGGTAGTGAGCTGAGATATATTCGTGTCTATGATCCGATGTGGCTGGTGAATTGTTCGGCAAAAGACATCGAATGCTTGTTTATTCACAAGATTCGTTATAAAGCAGAAGATAAAGATCAAGCTCAACAGTTCCAACGCGTTGTATCACTGTGCTTTCAAAAAGGAATCAATTCCGAAAGCAAGTGGAAATCGTCTTGGTGGGCATTGGATGAAAAGATGAAGAAGAAAGCAAAACATGAACGTGAACGTGAAAATCGTAGGATGGAAGAGAAAAGTGGAAAGTTCTTGAAGAAACAACAGGAAGAAGAGAAGTCAGAGAAGCGAAAGCGTGAAAAGATCAGAGTTGCATTGAGCAGGAAGCCTAAAGGGCGTGAAGAAAATTACAAAGCTGCTATCTGAAGACCAATTTTCAAGACAAAGACTGCGGCTTCATCCAAGGGGGAGTTTGTTGGTGCATAATGTCTAAAGCCTGCGTCTTTGTGAAGTTAGATTAACGTATATGGTCTAGATAGGTTATTTTGTAATAGCTCAGGGGTTAAAAGTGTAATTGTATGAAAGTTATGTTGCTGGACCGCTTTTGTGACATTTGTCCACAAAAGCGACCCAAGCTGGATCGCTCATGTGGACATGTCACATGAGCGGTTCCAGAAATCTATAAATACCCCTGTGCTCCTTTCATTTGTAACGTTGTCTTGTGTTGTACGTCGAACTGCTGACCGTTTGGCAATCGTTATCAAGTAAAGTAAAAGTGATTAAAGTGTAGATCTCTCTGTTTTCTACTCCTTTCTATCAGTTTTATCGTCGTATCATGCTGAAAATGTGTTTCCGCCACATTTTCAGTAAGCACTAGCTCTGATTGACTCATTAGTGTGGTCAAAACTGATCCTACATAGAGATTATAAGTATGCATCATTCCTCCATATCCTTCACAAGATTACACCCCCATTCCTCACATCTCTCTCCCTCTCTCGGCTCACACCCAACCGCCACCATCACCACTACTAAACCACCATCTTCATCCATTTTTCAAGCTTCATTCAAGTGTAGAAGAAGGATTAAAGGAGCTTGCAACTTGTGGAGCTTCAAAGGGCTTTCTTTCTTGCTTCTTCATCATCTTTTTCATCATCTTCTTCACTAGAATCATCCCTAGCCTTTGTGCTAGTAGTAAGTTCCTTGTTACACCCTTGTTCATCTTGTTTCATAGTTAAAAGTTGTAGTATGATGTTTATGTTTAAATCACTAAAGAACAAGAACACTAAAAGAAGTTAAACAAGAAACTTGAACATAAAAGTTTACTTGAAGATGAAATGTTGATTGTAGGATGTTGTTATGATGATGTTGTTAATTTTTATGATGATTCTTGATTGTGCGTTGTTAATCACCATATGGATCTTGTTAAATAATATTTAGAAGTATGATTTAAAAAGATTAGAAAGTGGTTATGTGTTACATAAAATAACCACCTTCTAGTTTGCTCATGAACTTGAATAAAAATGATTTTCTTAAAATATAAGTGAACAAGTTGATGGATGATCATGTTGATACAAGTTTTACAAAAGATTTTTGTAAACAAACCAAGTTCAAGAAATGATCTCTAAAAGATTATGATTTTTTTACATACACTTACATATTTTTGGAAGTGAAATAAGTGTGAAAATCTTTTATTTACAAGAAGAGTTCAAGAGTTTTATTTTTGTAAAAATGGTTTACAAGTTGTAAGCACTAAATTATTTTAAAAGAATGATTTTTAAAGAAATAAATACGCTTTGGAAGGTAACTAAGTCCAATAAAAGTATTACCAAGTTACTACGCGTTTTCGAAATGTATCAAGTTCACGATTAGTGTGTAACCCATATATTTTTGCTCTTGGTAATGTAAAGATTGATTGTTGATTGATTTTGAAAAGAAAACGATATGCTAATAAGCATGGACACCTCCGTTTATAGGGGGAAACGCTGGCGAAATTTTCTAAAAATTCCAAGACTTAGAAAATATTTTTCCAAGCAAATGTTACAAGTATATTTTATAACTTGTGTTTCGAATATAAACTTTGCCATAATTTTTATAACAAAATACAAGTGTCGGAGGTTGATATTTCTTAAATAAAAATGGATAAATATATATTTAGAATATATATTTTATATTAAAACGCTTGTGTGATTATTCGTTATTTTGTGAACTAATTATATTATTTAGGGCAAAATAATGTAACTTAGCAAAATGCGATCACGTTTATAATTCCGGAAAATTCTTTTACGAATATATTTTGGGTAAATATTATTTGGACACAAAGAATGAAAATATATTATTTTTGGGAAAATATATATATTTTGGGAATACATTATTTTCGACGAATGTGTTAAACATATTTTTACTAAGTGGAGTTTAAAAATACATTATTTCCGGAACCACCAAAATACATGTATAAATACCCCCATCCTTCGGAAGGAAATAAACGTATAAAAGACTTGAGAAGTATGAACACGAAATAGTTGCCTAACTATTATTCCAAAATCCTAAAAATAAAACTTAAGTTAAAATAATTATTATTTTAACAAGAAGTTATGACTTGGAACAATAACAAAGTAACGTAACTCAAACCCGAAATACAAAAGCAAGGCACGGCCCGTTCATCTAATAGACATTAGTACGTTGTAGGTCGTCAGGAAGCTGGTCAAGTTTGAGTTGACGTTACGATACATGAGACGCACTTCAGTGAGTTCATATCCCCCTTTTCTTTTTAACTGTTTTCAGTTTTATACTTCGGGGGTGGAATACATGTTACAATTACTACAAACATTTTTATACATGGTATGGTTAGCCTAAGGAGGGTTTACTACTTAGATCATGTGAGTGGTGGGTACAACACTTAAGGCCATTAATCCTCGTCGTAGGACTGAGAGACATGAGTGATAGATCTATTTGGGTGTAGCGAGCCCACACCCGTGAGGCCGGGGCGACCCATAGTGGTGACTATGTCTTCCAGCCGGAAGCCTGGTACAAATTTGCTTGGTTTGAGTACTTCCTGCACCATTTCACACATACCAGTGGCTTTGCAACCTTTGGTGATCTCTTTTTCCATATTGCTACATACCAGGGACTTTCATAGATACACCGTTTACAAAGGTTTATACATACTCACATACACATGAACTCGCTCCACTTTTTGTTGATTTTTCAAACTACATGTATTGCAGGGAATTGATCGGATCTGGCAGGTGAGGCACGTTAAGCTGCGTGTTAAATAAAGATGTCATCCAAGATTGTTGGGTTTGGGAGGTGTAACCCTTACCTGGACGGGTCACATGTCACCATACCTCGTTTTATTTAGAGTCTTTTGTGGTGTCTCATGAACACGTTTAAACACGTATGGTTTGTAACTTTTCGTAAGTGTCGACATTTTCAAACAATGATGTTGTGGTATTATTAAACTTAATAAATGGATGAGCATCTTCTGTTTTAATTTCGTATAGCATTTGTTGTGATTGTTGCTATGGTATTAAGAAGTCACACCAAATAAACCCACGCTTCCGCAAAAGCCAGGGTGTGACAGCTTGGTATCAGAGCCTCGATCATAGCGAACTTGGATTCTTTCTCGAGTCTAGACTATGACCACTAGGGCTCTCACGAAAACATTTTTACATTACATACACTAAAAGTCCAGATCCGGGGCACAAACTTTTTACAAACAAAAGGGCACAATTACACATTTCAAATTTATATTTCAGTCTTAGAGACTGAGGGAGTTCAGCCTTAGAGGCTGGGGAGGTTCAGTCTTAGAGACTGAGGGGTTCAATCTTAGAGATTGGGGAGAATTTAGTCTTAGAGACTGGGAGGTTTGGTCTTAGAGACCCGGGAGTTGGTCTTAGAGATCAGGGATTTAGTCTTAGAGACTGGGAGGTTGGTCTTAGAGACCAGGGGGTTGGTCTTAGAGACCGGAGAGTTGGTCTTAGAGACCAGGGAGTTTAGTCTAAGAGACTGGGTGGGATAGTCTGGGGAAGACTAGGACGATTGCTTGCATTATTGAGACCTACATGTTTACTTGATTTTATGTTGATATATGTGCATATATGTGGTTGTGTTACAGACACTATGGCTTCTTCTTCCGATACTGGAGTAACAGATACATTGGACCCCATGGCGATTGTATCAGACGATGAGGTACTATCCGAGGGAGAGGTTTACACGTCGGATACCACGAGCATGGATGATGATGATTTTTAGCCATTCGCTTTGCCCGACCTCGTGGATGAGGTTCAGCCCGCTGATGGCATTCTAGTTGGGGATCTACCTCTTGCTGAGATCCCTGCTCGTGTTCCACTTGTCGCATTTCCCGTAGAGGATTTGCCACTCGATGTTGTGTCTGATGACGACATCGATCTTTTCGTTGAGGGTCCCCCTGAGGACGACCATGAGGGTGGGGCCCCGATTGCTGATGATGACGTCAATCCTGTTGCTGAGGCTCCCGTGGAGGAGGCTCCTTCTGATTCACTTGGTCCAGACTCGTTTGAGTCTGTGGCATCCGCTTCTTTGCACGCCCTGGGTGTGCAGCACTACTCTCCTGGCGCTGACTCAGATATAGCGATGTCAGCTGCACCTGGTTCACCCCACGAGTTTGAGTTTGATCATGAGTTCGAGGACGAGTTTGATCCAGTTTTTCCTCCTGATTTTGATCCCGATCATGAGATCGAGTTTATTCCTGTTGACCAGCCCTTAGAGGCACCAGTGGCTCCTATGGATCAGTTATTTGATATACCTGCCGACTTTGATATAGACTTTGCTGACCCTGAGCCTGCCATAGCACCAGAGCCTGTTGTTGCCCATGACCCTGTACCAGTGCACGACCCTGTTCCTGATGATGCTCCAGTCATTTCATCGCCTGTTCTTATGGATGCACCAGCCATTGCACCACCTATTATTGATATTCCCATTGTTGCACCACTAGTGGTGGATGTTTCTATTGCTGATGCACCCCTTCCTGATCCCGTGCCGGCATTTGTTGACCGTGCACCGTTTGCCGCTCACATCAATCCTCGATATGCTGACACCCACAATGGGTGGATCCAGGATGATGATGACGACCCTCCGTTCGTACTACAAGTCACTCCTCCTGTAGCACCTGTTTCCGCACCTACTGATTTTCCATTTTTCGACCCACACACCTCTGATGTTCAGCGCACTGATCTTCCTGTCACATTCCTCCAGGATATACCTCCACCTCGTCATGGGGAGGGTTCATTGAGGCAGCAGCCTACTTTTGTTCCACCTGTATCATCATCTGTTCCGTTCATGTCCCAGTTCCCTCACACTACACCATCTTTTGTACCTTCGGGCGAGCCGTTTCTGTGGTCTTCGTCCAATGTTATGCCACTATCCGACCCATATCACCCGTTTCATGTCGGGTATACAAGAGATGACATACTTATATCTCTACAGCTACAGCAGGACGCAATGAGTCGTCGCATTCAGGAGTTAGAGAGGACTCCACGTCCTCCCTTGTGTCACTGTCAGACTCCTTTTGCCGCACCGCACGCTCCTCTTCCGCTACCCCCTGATTCGGATGTTCGCTTCCTCACATCTGAGCAGCAGATTGCCTATTTGCTGCGCATTATTCATGCCCTTGAGGAGGATTGGGTGCACATGCGCCGTTTGCTTTTCTCTTATCTTCCTCCTCCGCCGCCATCAGCGTAGCTACATTTTGGTTTAGTGCAGGTAGAATGTTTTTTGTGAGAAAGTCGCAATTGGGCTAGCATACAAACACTTTTGGAAGACCACATTTTTGTATATGATTAGTGTAGACTGACTTGTATTTTGGGGGTGATGTAACCCAATGATCTTATTTTGATGTATGATGTACTGAAAAACATGTAAAACTATATTGTGGTCGTGATTAATGAAAGCTCAATGTCACACCCCCAAAATCCACATGCGGAGTATCACCGCTTGGAGGCGTGACTGAAAAAAAATTGTAACCATGAATCATATAGAACATTGTAAGTAATAAATAAAAATTCAACCCAACAATACGAAAGGTGTCCAAAACAAAACATAGTTAAGTGTTTAGCGGAAGCATAAATGTGAAAACCTAACATAAGGGCATGTAACAACGAGTCAACAACAAAGTTGAGCGAGTTCACAATTGGTTGTTCAGTTTTACCAGTTTGTTTTGAAATCATAAGTTGTTTCGTAACCCACGAGTTAACCAGTTCTTTTGTTTCCAAAACCATAACCATAATCAGTGGGGGGCTTCCCCTGTGAACCACTAGACCATACCATATCGACTACTAACGAAATATAAGTTGTGCCCTACATCAGTGTCTATCATCACTAACAGTTTGTCGTAGTCCATTAGTACACGCCCATTCGAACGACATGGTGTGAGCTTTGTTAAACCTAATAGCGCTATTAACTAATGACCTGCTCGCCATCGGCCTCGGCGATTAAGTCGATATAAAGAGGATGGACTTCATGATAGAGTTTTGTCTAGTAAGTTTAAGGTTGTTGTCCTACCCAAGGAGGACTAAGGTATGTAGTTCTACCCAAGGAGAATACGCGGGATTTATAGTGGCATCCTACCCAAGGAGGATGGTCGTACATATCCTACCCAAGGAGGATATGTAGATTCCGTTTAGTTTATTAACCCACTCCCAACCCTTGGGAATCCCATGCCTTGTAGAAAGTGTGAACTCACCTCGGTTTGCTCGGTATGCTAAGATTACTCGCACAAACAATTTAGTCAAAGCCTAGTATATGCCAGTACACAATCAGTTTACATCCACACAATTCACTCATAGGTACGATCACAGCACGTAGCAATTGTACAAGTCCATGCAAATCATACATCACATACTTCATTCATATCAACACATAACTATTTTTCAGTTTATACTAACGTAGTTAATCATTGACAGACTTAATAGGCTTTACTGGGTTACTGTGCAGTTTTCCTACTCGACGAAACATACCTGTTTCGTCGTGACTTCCCTTCGACGAAACGCCCCATTTCGTCGTGATTACCCTCTGGCGAAACATACCTGTTTTGTCGTAGTTACCCTCCGGCGAAACTCCCCCTGTTTCGCCGTGATTTGTGTTTCGTCTACTAGGTCAGTTACGTCGTGTAACTGATAATTACCAAGAAACCCTAACTGCCGATCATCATCATACAATCAACCCAGCCACAGCAGAACATAGATACGTGCAAAACTATTATATATATATATATATGTATATATATATTTATTTATTTATTTAACCTCCAACAACAAGTGATGATTATGGTATATTAGTATCAAAACTCAAGCAGTGAACACAACGAATAGAATCACAATTTCCAGATCTAGTTCAATAGATTATCATCAGAATATCAAACCCTAATCATCTCATCTTGCATATATATATATATATATATGTTTTCTAATAACCCCAAACCACTAGAGATTACAATCATTACAAATCAGTCGTCACTAATAGTCATGTAAGGAATTCATTAGCATCTTTAAACCCCTAACGAGTATAAAACAATAGTCACCAGATTCGTTACACAAAACAATCATACAAAGTATAAACTAATTTAAATCGAGTAATCATATCAAGTAATTATACACTAACCGATTCAAGATGAACAAGCAAAAATTCGAGAGAAGGTGATGGTTGTCGTCGCACAGGAGAGAGGGAGAGAGACTCTAGGGTTTCTAATTTACTAAAAGTGTGACGAATGAAATAGTAGAACTCAATAAATATTCATGTAATGTACTGGGCCCTTAATGGGCTTCAGCAAAACAACGGGCCGGTGAAACACCTTGTTTCGTAGTGGTGTTTTATGACGAAACATACTTGTTTCGTCGAGTTGGCTGGCGGCGAAACACAAGTTGTTTCGTCGAGGTTACTAATGTGAAACCTTAAGTGTCATCAAGTTAAACCAAACACAAGTTTATAACACTAAACACATAACACAATAGTCTCATAACATCTCAACATATAATACACACGTATGATTACAAGGCAAACATGTCGAATAAACAAACAACCTAACAATTAACGTGCAATTAATGCAATGGTGGAATCTTGGAAACTCGAGTTGTCACACTCAATGGCAACATTCTCACTACATGCTTTGTTGAATTATTTGTTTTATATTATAACATGGGATGTTATGAGGTTGATGGATGTTATTATATATGCATAATTACTATACTTACTATGACCTGACCAATATGATCATCTTTTAGAGGATGCCCCCACGACGCAACACCCATCTGCCTACTACTAAGGCGGAACTCCAGGGGTTAATTGCCGCAGCTATAGCACAATATGCGACCTCCCAAGCAGAAACAAGCAAGAATACTTCAAACAACAACAACAACAACAATAACAACCCACCCATTGGTAATGTTAAGTCGCTTGAGACACATTACGTGACATTTGGATACTTCTTACACATCCACTAATACTGACTGTTAACAATATTGCCTGTACAGGCTGCACCTACAAACAATTCCTTGACTGTAAGCCCCTAAACTTCGACGGCACTAGAGGTGCTGTTGCTTTCGTCAGGTGGGCAAAAAAGACAGATTCGATTATGAGGATGAGCAAGTGTACCCCTGAGTAACAAGTTACATACATCTCAGGGCTGTTTCTTGATGGTGCCCTATCGTGGTGGAATCTGCAAGTGCAAACATTGGGAGAAGCGGCGGCATATGCTTTAACATGGAATGAGCTGAACGAGCTCATGAGGAAGAAGTATTGTTCGCGAGCTGAGATACAAAAGCTAGAGACGGAATTCTGGAACCTAAAGATGGAAGGCCCAAAAATCACTGAGTATGTTCAGAGGTTTCATGATTTGTCCCATGTGGTGCCGTACATGGTCACGTCCGAATTTAAACGCATTGAGCGCTTCATCTGGGGAGTGGCACCCCAGATTATGAGCATGGTAACAACGTCCAAGCCTTCAACGATTACTGAAGCCATTGATCTTAGTGTGGCACTTACTGAGGAAGCCATTCGGTTGAATAAGTTTTCAGTTTCTGAACCAAAGAAGAAGGAGACACACGTCGAATCCTCAGGGGAGAACAAGAGGAAATTCTCCAACTTTAAGAAAAGTACCGGCAGTGCCTGCAAGAAGAGGGATACAAACCAGCCAGCTGAAGTAAAGACTGTCGGTGAACAAAAAGGAAGAGGATATTTGGGCGCTCTGCCCAAATGTGATACGTGCCAGTACCACCATCTCGACCAGTGCAGATTGAGGAGATGTGAGGCTTGTAGGAAGGAGGGTGATGTGCGTGAAGTGTGTTATATTTTTAGATATATAATTAAGCCCTTTTTACACTTTTAGCCAAGTTTTAAATTTATAAAACACGATATTTACTAACACTAAACACACATATGGGCAAGTGCACCCATCGTGGACGTAGTATAGTGTTGGTAAGATACCGAGGTCGTCCAAGGACACAAGAGCTTTTAATACCGGTTTATCCTCAACGTCTAATCAAATCAAAAAGTTAGAAAAATGTTTTAAACTAAGAAAAATAAAAACTAACTAAATGCTGAAAAATAAAATAAAATAAAAACAGATAGACAAGATGAATCACTTGGATCCGACACGTGTATTAGTATAACCTTTGATTATTTTCGCACTTTTGCACTTGTTTAAGAGATTATCTTAGTTATTGTAGTAGGCCCCTCTTTTGAAGGTGACGTTACCCTCAACCCAGTAGTTTGAGTCAGCAAGGATACAATCCTAAAGGGTCGGATTATTGAAAGATAATGAATTAAGTTATTAATGCAAATTATGGTAGGCCCCGCTTTTGGCGGTGACGTTACCCTCGGCTAAGTAGTCTGAGTCAGCAGGGATACAGTCCTAAATACCCGGGTTATAGTATTAATAGTAGTTAACTTATGAGGGGGTCAAAGAGTTTGGATCCCCGCCATCCAATACCTATGGGCATTGAAGGAGATCCTACTAAATTTGACCCAGGTCCCAAGCAGGACCTCTAAACGCTGAACAAGGGCAAGACCTTTACCAAACCGTTCCCTTAACCCCCGACCAGGTAGCCAACATACCTCCATATAGACCGTGGAGATATGAATGGTGAAAATCTTTTATTTTATATAGACAGTAAAATAACGCCAAGACACCACGGACAAACGATAAGGAAAGATCACCTTCAACATAAGTAACTAGTTATTAAAGTCATTAATACAAAACCAAATAAAAAGTGCAAAAGATTAAAAATAAAAAGTATTATACTAAACACTTGTCTTCACCAAGTGATGTAAGAGACTTAGGCAAACATGGCCTTGATTGTCAAGAACTCTTACGATCAATCTTGGATCCCGAGACGACTCACACACTCTATGATGGACAATGGATGATGGTGGTGGATGATGGTGTTATGGTGGTGATGGGTGGTGGATGAAGTGTGAGAGAGGTGGTGTGCCAAGGGATGAGAGAGAATGAAACCAAGCTCCTCTATTTATAGGCTGAACAGAACGCTGGACACGGCCCCGTGTTCGCTGAACACGGCCCCGTGCCCGTCTGACATTCTCTCTCTTCATTAATTGTAATTGCGAATTACAATTAATGCGCCTGCTGTACTTTCAACACGCCCCCGTGTCCGCTGGGCACGGCCCCGTGGTGAGCAATGGAAGCTTCTACTGGTTTGTCTTTTCTGCTGCTTCCTGGGCACGCCCCCGTGTTCGCTGGACACGGGGCGTGTTCAGACTCTGTTTCTCTTCTCTTTGTCTTGGGAGGTGCCGTTGAGGGTCCGGGCAGTTCACTTTTGTTCCTTTTCTTGTATTTATGGTAGATTTAGTAGTCTTTTTGCTTCTTTTGTGATTTTGAGCTCATTTCATCCTGAAAATACAAAAGGAAGACAAAAACACTCTTTTTCCAACATTAGTACTTAAAAAGGGTTAGTTTTATGCCTTAATTGATGTGTTTTATATGTTGCATTTTACACACATCAAATACCCCCACACTTGAACTTTTGCTTGTCCTCAAGCAAAACTCTTTTAATGTGGCTTACACTCCCAAATGGAATAGGTAGAAGAGAAGTTTTTCAACTTGTCCTAGAGTGTCGGGAATCCAAGGTTTAGATAGGTTCTATTTTTATTTTATTTACAATCTTATTCGTCATGGTTTATTTTGAACTTTTCATAAGATAAACTACTTATTTGGGCATAACATGCCTTATTAAAATTCCATTTATATACAAGTTCACATACCTCACGGGAGATCACTCAATCACTCGGCCGAAGGTGTATATTTAAGTGAATCGCTCGAGAGCGGCACGGATTTACATTTTCCATATGCTTGCCAAGCGATCAATCCTCCTCCTTTTTAACTTTTACCTTTGTAAATATCAAGAGGTCTTTTGGGGTGAAGGCTTGGGTTTAAAGGTGGGTGGTTGGTTAGTGGTTAGTAAAAAGGGCGAAAATCGTAACAAATGTCGGTTTTCGTGAAATACCTTATTTTTGGTGACATTTATTTTTGAAGTATTTCTCCAAACAAGCTTTTTGTAGCTTATGTTTGTTTTTGACTTCATCATATTTTTATTTATTTTTTTTTTCACGTAAAGGTATGTTTATGAAAAACCGAGTTTGTTACTAAAATAAAGGTGAAAAAAAATGAAAAAGGTTTTTGGTGGGTAAAAAAAAATTGTTTTTGGGGTAATGAAATGAAAGGTTTAGGCTCAAAGGGGTTTTCTAGGGGGATTTTGGGTAAGTAAAAAAATTGAAAAATAATGGTTTTGAAAGAAAAATAGTTAGTCCTAATGCCTCCATCATTTACTTACTTGGGTTTAAGTTGGTAAGGACCGGGAATGTATCGTCGTGGCAAGTTCTAGATTTGTAAAGACCGAGCGGCTATTCACACAAGAAACGAAAAATGAGCATTTAATCTAAGTATGTGTATTTTTATGCTCAATAAAGGCTCAAAACTCACTTTTTTGTGGGAATGGGTTTTTAATGTGACCAAGCATATATAATCGAATTTTAGCTAGACTTGTTATACCGTTTCATAATTTTCTTATGTTAGTTCTTTTTATCACGACGCTATCGGTTGTAAGTTTGTAAAAATATAACCCTTTTATAACTTGTTATTCCCAACTTAAACTAAGACAAGTAAATAAAAAAAATGAAAAAGTTTTTGAAAAAATTTGGGGTGTTTAGCGGTTCCAATAGAGTTTTGTGTAAGGCTTGTTTTAGGATTTTGCAAAATTCCAAGGTTTTAGCATCCCCCCACACTTAAATTACACATTGTCCTCAATGTGTCCAAAAATAGAGTTTTTGGTTGATTAGAATATGTAAAAGTGTGTTTAAAAACAAAGATTTGTGTTACTGGCGCTCTGGACACGGCCCCGTGTTGACCGGGCACGGCCCCGTGGTCAAGTGCCAGTAACAAAAATTATAGAATTGAAACAGAAGCCTGGACACGGGGGCGTGTTCGCTGAACACGGCCCGTGTCCAGTTACCTGAACTGGGTGATTTCCTGCAGGGGGCTCAGAACGGGGCCGTGTTGGTTGGGCACGGCCCGTGTGGAGCCTTCTGTTATGGAGATTTTTGTCGGTTTGTTCTGTTCTTCTGCATGGTTCCATTTTTTCTCGTTCCCTTTTTCATCCATTACCACCATGAGTCCATAAATCATAAAAACCATCATAACATTGCTAATAGAGAGATAATACATAAAGATAAAAGTTACATAGATAGTAAGCTTATGGAGTTCTAGCCCTATGTTTTATTTTAATTTTAGCAAAATTTCCAAGAATCTACTGATCCTGGTTAGACAAGGCTTTGTAGAGCTCCAACTTTCGGATGCGTTTCTCCTCATATGTCGGCAAGCCACTCCTCTACCTCCCTTGGAAGGAGGAAGGAAGGCTCGTTCGCATTTGTTTGAGGAGTTTCAATTTCCGCCGGGACTTCTTGTGGGATTTCCATAGGAGGTTCCGCGGGGATGTCTCCCCACCCGGTAGGGTTGTTAATACCGAGTGTTAAGTTCCAGTCTTGTTGTGGAAGGACTGGTTCCATAGGAGGTGCCACCAAAATGTTTAACCTTTGGTGCAAAAGGTTAATCTCTTGGAAGCTGCTTTCCAATCCCATTGTAAGATCATTGATACGGTCAATGAGGACCTCCTCTACGGACGTCATTTCGTCGAGAGCCTCTCTTAGTGCTATCACGTAGTGCACAAGTGTGGCTTCAACGGAGGGTCTCCTTCCCCTTCGGCTGTTTGAGGAATGCACGGATGATGTTTCGCTGTTTTCACTCGCCATTCTACGAAAAATAAACCAAAAATAGTTTATAAGACGAAACAGTTTCTGGACACGGCCCCGTGCTCACTGAGCACGGCCCCGTGTTCATCTTTCTGCAGAATTTTGGAGCAAGGAATCTTGGGTTTTCGAGTTATTTTCTGAGTTTGTGCAAGCTTTTTGACAGTAAATAACTCTAAACAATGTTACATAACATGTTTTTACCAAGATTCTATGATCAAAACTCCTTGTTTCCTACCATAAAGATTGAAAATTCAAACTTTTCATGGTGGCTTTTGAAGAAAGATGAAGAAGAAGGAAATGTCTAGAAGAGGAAAGGACAAGATGAGTTGTTGGAAACTTCTTTTAGACTTACCTAGGATTGTTTGAGAGAAGATTCCTTCAAATCTCTGTCCCCAAGTTGGTCCAAATGTGCAGGATTTTTGGCTGCATTTATAGAAAATGACAGCCTGCTGGACACGGCCCCGTGTCCGCTGGACACGGCCCCGTGTGCAGAGAAAATTCTGACACAGTTTGTCCGTATTCTGACGTCATGATCAGAAGGGAATCTTTTGATGGACACGGGGGCGTGTTGGCCGAGCACGGCCCCGTGTCGGAAAGCTGATTTATGAAGTTTTGTCTTTATTAAGGAGCTAATTCTTATCGGGTGGCTCCTGACTTGTTGGAACAACCCCAAAGTGCCTAAGATACCTTAATTGTCCTATACTAAGGCGAGAACGCAAGAGGTTGTCGGTGAGGGTAATTCCTATTTTCATTCTAGGTGGACAAGTCCAACCCTTTTCCGGGCTCTCGTTAAAGAAGGTGTATGCCGAATCGCTCAGGTCTATGTATGCACCGAACGAGGTCGATGGGGAGTCCTTCACGGCACAATCGGCACAGGGACGACTATCGTCCACGTCTTGTCTAGGAAGAAAGGTATTTTCGGGAGCCACGAGGTTGTCAGAATGCGGTTCCAACATTTCCTCATGGTCATCGTCTTGGGATGGATCTAAGAAATCCTTCCTAAGTTCTTTTGACCAATTTAGAAGTAGTTCTTCTAGTTGAAATAGCTCGTCAAGGAGCATATCTCCTAGAATATCCGGTTGGGCGCATTCGAGGGAGAAATAGTGTTTATTTTTACTTTCGCCCCTCTTAAGGCTACAAGGAATGGGTGGGTCTATATAGTGTGGCCTATAAGTGAGGAAGAAACATTTTAATTCCTCGTGTTCGCCTCCACATATTTGACACCACAAACCATAAGAGTGCCGAAAGTAAAAAGAATCACTATTACTCATGTTTGTATCAGAAGTTACCAACCGCCGGGATCAAACGGTTCTGTTTTCAGCAACTGAATCTTGGGCACGGGGGCGTGTTGAGTGGACACGGCCCCGTGTTCAGCCTACTGTCTGATATAAAACAGGATTGCCAGTTCCAATGATTGGGCACGGGGGCGTGTTCAGCAGGCACGGCCCCGTGCTGAGCTCTGCAGAAGCTGAAAAATCTAAAAAAAAATCCTAAAAAATTAAAGAAAAATAAAAAGATGATTAGGCCGTTGATTCCTAACTTTCTTAAAATCCTTGTGTCCCCGGCAGCGGCGCCAAAAACTTGATGTGCGTGAAGTGTGTTATATTTTTAGATATATAATTAAGCCCTTTTTACACTTTTAGCCAAGTTTTAAATTTATAAAACACGATATTTACTAACACTAAACACACATATGGGCAAGTGCACCCATCGTGGACGTAGTATAGTGTTGGTAAGATACCGAGGTCGTCCAAGGACACAAGAGCTTTTAATACCGGTTTATCCTCAACGTCTAATCAAATCAAAAAGTTAGAAAAATGTTTTAAACTAAGAAAAATAAAAACTAACTAAATGCTGAAAAATAAAATAAAATAAAAACAGATAGACAAGATGAATCACTTGGATCCGACACGTGTATTAGTATAACCTTTGATTATTTTCGCACTTTTGCACTTGTTTAAGAGATTATCTTAGTTATTGTAGTAGGCCCCTCTTTTGAAGGTGACGTTACCCTCAACCCAGTAGTTTGAGTCAGCAAGGATACAATCCTAAAGGGTCGGATTATTGAAAGATAATGAATTAAGTTATTAATGCAAATTATGGTAGGCCCCGCTTTTGGCGGTGACGTTACCCTCGGCTAAGTAGTCTGAGTCAGCAGGGATACAGTCCTAAATACCCGGGTTATAGTATTAATAGTAGTTAACTTATGAGGGGGTCAAAGAGTTTGGATCCCCGCCATCCAATACCTATGGGCATTGAAGGAGATCCTACTAAATTTGACCCAGGTCCCAAGCAGGACCTCTAAACGCTGAACAAGGGCAAGACCTTTACCAAACCGTTCCCTTAACCCCCGACCAGGTAGCCAACATACCTCCATATAGACCGTGGAGATATGAATGGTGAAAATCTTTTATTTTATATAGACAGTAAAATAACGCCAAGACACCACGGACAAACGATAAGGAAAGATCACCTTCAACATAAGTAACTAGTTATTAAAGTCATTAATACAAAACCAAATAAAAAGTGCAAAAGATTAAAAATAAAAAGTATTATACTAAACACTTGTCTTCACCAAGTGATGTAAGAGACTTAGGCAAACATGGCCTTGATTGTCAAGAACTCTTACGATCAATCTTGGATCCCGAGACGACTCACACACTCTATGATGGACAATGGATGATGGTGGTGGATGATGGTGTTATGGTGGTGATGGGTGGTGGATGAAGTGTGAGAGAGGTGGTGTGCCAAGGGATGAGAGAGAATGAAACCAAGCTCCTCTATTTATAGGCTGAACAGAACGCTGGACACGGCCCCGTGTTCGCTGAACACGGCCCCGTGCCCGTCTGACATTCTCTCTCTTCATTAATTGTAATTGCGAATTACAATTAATGCGCCTGCTGTACTTTCAACACGCCCCCGTGTCCGCTGGGCACGGCCCCGTGGTGAGCAATGGAAGCTTCTACTGGTTTGTCTTTTCTGCTGCTTCCTGGGCACGCCCCCGTGTTCGCTGGACACGGGGCGTGTTCAGACTCTGTTTCTCTTCTCTTTGTCTTGGGAGGTGCCGTTGAGGGTCCGGGCAGTTCACTTTTGTTCCTTTTCTTGTATTTATGGTAGATTTAGTAGTCTTTTTGCTTCTTTTGTGATTTTGAGCTCATTTCATCCTGAAAATACAAAAGGAAGACAAAAACACTCTTTTTCCAACATTAGTACTTAAAAAGGGTTAGTTTTATGCCTTAATTGATGTGTTTTATATGTTGCATTTTACACACATCAGAGGGTCATTTGAAGAATACATGTTGGGTTGGTACTGGTAATGGCCGTGGTGGCCAAAGGGGTTTTGGTAACAATAACCGTGGGGGTAATGGAAATGGAAACCGCCCACAAGGAGGGAACGGCGGAAATGGCAATCGGGAAAATTTTGGGAACCAAGCTGGAGGTGGGAATCGCAACCAAGGCAATGCGCAAGGTGGAAATGGAAATGGGAATGGTCGAGGACCAGGTTGTTTCAACTGTGGAGACATGGGGCACTTTAAAAGGGAATGCCCAAAACTGAATCAAGCGCAAGGCAGAGTCTTCAACATTGGAGCAAGGGAAGCACGCCAGGACCCGAATGTTGTCACTGGTACGTTCCCTATAAATCAACGCTTTGCATCTGTTCTGTTTGACACTGGTGCCGACTATAGTTTTGTATCGCTAGAATTTAAGAATATGCTTGGGTTAACTGCTAGTAAGTTAGACATTCCAGACTCAATTGAACTGGCTAATGGAAAGCTAGTTGAAACAAATGAAGTCATCAGAGGATGCGTAATCGAGCTGGGAGAACACGAATTTACACTAGATCTACTACCAGTCGAGTTGGGAAGCTTCGACGTGGTAGTAGGGATGGATTGGTTGTCCAGCAACAGAGCCGAGATTGTTTGTCACGAGAAGACCATTCGCATCCCAATGACGGATGGGGAAACAATCATAGTACACGAAGAGAAGCGTGATACGCCTTTGAGGATCATTGGCTGTCTGAAAGCTAGGAAGTGTTTATGGAAGGGATGTGTTGCTTTCTTGGCACACATCGTGGACAAAGAAGCCGCTGAGCCGAAACTAGAGGACATTCCAGTCGTAAAGGAATATCCTAAAGTCTTTCCAGAAGACTTGCCCGGATTGCTGCCACAAAGACAAGTCGAATTTCGCATTGACTTGATTCCAGGCGCCGCACCTATGGCTAAAGCACCCTATCGACTTGCGCCTTCGGAGATGCAAGAATTGTCAACGCAACTTCAGGAGTTGTTAGATAAGGGATTTATCAAACCAAGCTTCTCGCCTTGGGGAGCTCCAGTTTTGTTTGTCAAGAAGAAAGATGGTAGTTTTCGCATGTGTATCGACTACCGGGAGCTGAACAAGTTGACTATCAAGAATAGATATCCTTTGCCGAGAATTGATGACTTATTCGATCAATTGCAAGGTTCAAGTTTTTACTCAAAGATCGATCTGCGATCTGGTTATCACCAGTTGAGAATACAAGAGGAAAGTATTCCCAAGACTGCCTTTAGGACTCGATATGGACATTACGAGTTCCTGGTTATGCCGTTTGGTCTGACAAACGCGCCAGCTGTATTCATGGATTTGATGAACAGAGTCTGCAAGCCGTACCTCGATAAGTTTGTGATTGTGTTCATTGATGACATTTTGATCTACTCAAAGACAAAGGAAGAGCATGAGCAGCATTTAAGAGCCATTTTAGAGCTACTTAAAAAGGAGAAGTTGTACGCAAAGTTCTCGAAATGCGAGTTCTGGTTGCGTGAAGTCCAGTTTCTTGGTCATGTGGTTAATGGAGATGGAATTCATGTGGATCCCACAAAGGTCGAGGCGATCGAGAATTGGGAAACTCCTAAGAGGCCAACCGAGATTCAACAGTTCTTAGGTTTGGCTAGTTATTATCGAAGGTTCATTGAGGATTTCTCGAAGATCTCTTAACCCTTGACCTCCCTTACCCAAATGGACAAGAAGTTTGATTGGGGAGACAAACAGGAAGAAGCATTTCAACTATTGAAAAACAAGCTTTGCGATGCGCCTATCTTATCTCTACCCGAAGGCACGGACGACTTCGTAGTATATTGCGACGCTTCGCGTCAAGGGTTAGGTTGTGTGCTGATGCAGCGACAAAAGGTTATAGCATATGCATCTCGCCAGCTGAAGGTCCATGAGAAAAACTATACCACGCATGATTTGGAATTAGGCGTTGTTGTAACATTTCGTATTTTGAATCTTTCTATTTAAAGATTCATGGGTTGTACCTTCTAATTTCAGTCAGTTGTACTCTCATCTTATCCTATTTTGTATTTCGAGACTTGGATCATAATGAAAAAGTGCATTGTTTTGATCATATGGTTGTTTTAATACTATGTTATGTTATTTCATGTTAAAACACGTTAAACTATGTCAAACACGTAAAAACAGTGGAAATATATTCTAATCTTGGCTCTCGAAACAAGTACTAGCAAGAGATTACCCTAAACCAGGAATTCGTACGATAATTCGGTAAATTACCAGAAATTTGGGTTAAATCAAATAATTATAATATATATTAATATTTAATAAATAAATTAATATTTTAATTAAATAAATAAATTAATATTTTTAATTAAGTAAATAAATATTTTAAAAGAATTTGTAATTGGTTAAATCAAACTAACTAAGTTAGTTATACATATTAAAAAGGTTAGTTATAAGCATAACTAAGTTGGTTATTTAATAAATAGGCCACTTAACTGAGTTAGGAAACTCAGTTAGGCCTGTTAGTAACGGCTGTAAACCACAGGGACCATAACTGTAAAATTGTAACAAAAAAAATAGGTAAAAAGGGGTTCCTCTTTAAGGAACCGGCCTTTGAACGTCTCGAACCCGCGACCTCCGTTTCAACAAATGAACACTTAACCACTCGGGCGGGCATGCCACATCCGTTTGTTTATGGAAATGTTCAACTCTTATACGCAGTTACGTGAACTTTCCTTTTTAAACATTTACCGCCCAAAACTCCAAAACGAGTACAGCCTTGATTTCCTTCTAATCGTCGCCAAATTTTCGGTAATTAATATCGATTTCTTATATCCTTTCCTTGTTGGCTTGATTAAATTAACGTGTTTCCTTTTTTTTTAATCAATCACGCTCGTTTCCGAGTTTACGAAATTGGCGAAGACCCTATATAAACATCATTGAACAACCCACAAATTCACAAAACCTGTTTACGACACCCACACATCCCCTTTCACCCTCTCTGTTCGTTAACAACACTCGCCGGAACCCTCAGCCGCAACCGGAGAAGGCAACCGGAAGAACTCGCGTCGTGTCATCGGAACCGCAGCGAAGAACCGTCATTCGCCACTGTTTTCGGTATATCTTGACCCCCCACTTCACCCTTTCATTTTATACCTTACCGGATTCTGTTTATGAAAACTAATCAGAAAGTAAAGATATTTGGCTTACTGTTGAATGAAGTTGTAATTGATAAAGAAGATGAAGCCTGTTAAACACTTAATAAATAAATTAAAAACCAAACTCTAGTCACCAAACTGGGCTTAGCCCAGCGGTGATCCGTTCCGATTGTCCAGTCACAGACTCGGGTTCGATCCCGGGCTGTAGCTGGTGTGCTGATATTGTTGTTCGGGCTACCGTTGGGCTCAGTGTCGGCCGGCCTGTTGGCCAATTTTTTTTTTTAAATTGTTGCTAGCACTATTATTGGTATTATTATTATTATTATTTTTAAAATTCAGTTACTATTATTAGAAATATTAATAAAATTTAGTTGTTATTATTATTATTATTACAAAATATCAGATTTATAATAATATTATTATTTATAATCAGAAATAGTAATATATATAAATTCAGGATTATTAATATTAATCAGATTTATTTTTCTATATTAACCAGAATTATTATTATTAATATATATATCCGAATTATTATTAATAGCAATATATATTATCAATATTGTTATTAATATATATGTTAATCAGAATTTTTATCATTATTATTATTATTATTATTATTATTATTATTATTATTATTATTAATAATAATCAAGAACTATTATCAAGCGTGAAATCAGTATTTATTACATTTAATATAAATCCAATTATTTCTAAAACAAATTATTATAGAAACTATTTATTTTTATCAGTCATATTATTTATTATTATTACCATAACATACTTAATATTTACAATATTACTAAGTTTATCATTTTATTTTAATATTGATCATCACATCTTGTTATCACCATTCAACGAATTAATATCCCACGCATTGTTATAAATTCCCATTATCGTATTAATCTTTTCTTACCAACATTAATTAACGAATTCCCAATCACAATAGGGTAAATCTCTTGCGCTTGTTACAACTCTCTTGGATCCAATTCACTCCCTAATCTCTTTTCCAAGAAACGCAACGCAATCTAAGGTGAGTATACATGACCCATTTTCTATTTTCCACTTTTGGGTGCAATATGTATTCTATATCAAACATCACAATCACGTTAAACATTTTATGCACACTCTATCCTTACTCTATGTGATACATTTTAATCATGTTGGACATGTTATGCTATTGTAAACACTCATGACTATGTGTTCATTAACTTTGCAAGCCTCCCCTAACAATGGTAGCGCTATAGGTTGAGAAACGCCCCTCTCGTTCTATGAACGAGTATTGTTAGGTCAAACTATGTTAAAACCACCCTGTAGACTTTGGGTTGGACACTTTAATTGCGTTAAACTTTGGTTTGGACACGTAGAGTAACATCGTTTCGAGTATATACTGACAATATGATATTGTATTTCACATTTGGATATGAGCAACATTTTAAACACGTACTATGCTATGTATGAAAACTTGTATACTCGCCAACATGCTTTTGTTGACTTTATTTTAATACATATTGCAGGTTGATTGATCAAGATACAAGCAAAAAAGCTAGGATGGCTTAGAAACTCATTCTTATTGTTTGAATTTATATTTGGATGTTTGAAACTTTGTATTACCCTTTAGTTTTAATAAAATGATTTAATTCATATTGTCACATTTAGTGTTATGGTGTTTTGAGCAATTTGTTCGTCTCATCCCGATGTTTCCGCCATCGGTTGGGGTGTGACAGATTGGTATCAGAGCCATAACTATAGGGAATTAGGTAGGATTGCCATACTTTTCCCTAGTCTATAGTAGGAGTACTCTGATACCAGATTGGTATCAGAGCCATAACTATAGGGAATTAGGAATGCCTTGCCTAGTCTATAGTTTAGGAGCTTTTACTATGTGTTGCTTAAAACAACTTCCCTTCTATCTTCTTTGCTTCCCTCTACTTTCTTTTGGACTCTTAATATACATGCCTTTCCTAAGGCTAACACAATACACACTTAGAGGCTTTGAAGACACTCTTACAACACAATCGAAATGATTCATCAAGATAGGGGTGATTCCCAAACTTGGTGAGGATTTTCACTCAGCTATACTTTGATTTTTGCACGAAATCTACCCTCAAGTTAGGAGTGATATCCAAACCTTGAAGGGAGTTTTCCATTTCATATTCTAGTGGACCCTTATCTTATGATAAGTACCAACCACATTAGGGTACGATGTTATCAAGTTAGAGGTGATACTCGCATCTTGTTAACTAGTCCCACTCCTCGATTTTCGCTCTCGCCAAAGTCTCGATTTCCCAATCGATTAAGGACGTGTAGTAACTGGAAGGGTTAGGTACCGGTAGTCGGGACGTCCTGTCTAGGCTTGGCATTCGTATAAATCCATTAAGGACCCGTTGCCTACCTGGGGACCATCGATGAGAGTACTAATACCTATTAGGCCAAAGCACGTTTCCTTAATTCGAGAAGGTCTTCGATTCACTTTGGAAGTGCCATATGTTACGTTCCGTGACAATCCATGTTTTATGATAAATCTCTTTTATGTTATCTCAATTTCTATGTGATTTTATATTGACGTTATCTTCATTTCAAACTAGGAAGTCACAATTTACACTTTTGTCGCAATTTAAAACAATTAATGATACTCTTTCGTGAACAAATTAAATTTATTATGCTTTTATCATACATGTTATCCTATGTGAAAAATTTCATGTCATTTTATTCATGTTATACTATGTGAAATTCTATGTGAAAAAAGGTGCTACATAGTGCATTCATGAAAACAAGTTTTTCCTAAACAAACATTATGATCAAGGTCTTATCTATTCCCTTAAAAAAAAAATTCATTTTTGTAAAAGTCTTTCCTCAAAGATTTCGAGGACGAAATCTCCTAAAGTAGGGGAGACTGTAACATTTCGTATTTTGAATCTTTCTATTTAAAGATTCATGGGTTGTACCATCTAATTTCAGTCAGTTGTACTCTCATCTTATCCTATTTTGTATTTCGAGACTTGGATCATAATGAAAAAGTGCATTGTTTTGATCATATGGTTGTTTTAATACTATGTTATGTTATTTCATGTTAAAACACGTTAAACTATGTCAAACACGTAAAAACAGTGGAAATATATTCTAATCTTGGCTCTCGAAACAAGTACTAGCAAGAGATTACCCTAAACCAGGAATTCGTACGATAATTCGGTAAATTACCAGAAATTTGGGTTAAATCAAACAATTATAATATATATTAATATTTAATAAATAAATTAATATTTTAATTAAATAAATAAAGTAATATTTTTAATTAAGTAAATAAATATTTTAAAAGAATTTGTAGTTGGTTAAATCAAACTAACTAAGTTAGTTATACATATTAAAAAGGTTAGTTATAAGCATAACTAAGTTGGTTATTTAATAAATAGGCCACTTAACTGAGTTAGGAAACTCAGTTAGGCCTGTTAGTAACAGCTGTAAACCACAGGGACCATAACTGTAAAATTGTAACAAAAAAATAGTAAAAAGGGGTTCCTCTTTAAGGAACCGGCCTTTGAACGTCTCGAACCCGCGACCTCCGTTTCAACAAATGAACACTTAACCACTCGGCCGGGCATGCCACATCCGTTTGTTTATGGAAATGTTCAACTCTTATACGCAGTTACGTGAACTTTCCTTTTTAAACATTTACCGCCCAAAACTCCAAAACGAGTACAGCCTTGATTTCCTTCTAATCGTCGCCAAGTTTTCGGTAATTAATATCGATTTCTTATATCCTTTCCTTGTTGGCTTGATTAAATTAACGTGTTTCCTTTTTTTTTTAATCAATCACGCTCGTTTCCGAGTTTACGAAATTGGCGAAGACCCTATATAAACATCATTGAACAACCCACAAATTCACAAAACCTGTTTACGACACCCACACATCCCCTTTCACCCTCTCTGTTCGTTAACAACACTCGCCGGAGCCCTAAGCTGCAACCGGAGAAGGCAACCGGAAGAACTCGCGTCGTGTCATCGGAACCGCAGCGAAGAACCGTCATTCGCCACTGTTTTCGGTATATCTTGACCCCCCACTTCACCCTTTCATTTTATACCTTACCGGATTCTGTTAATGAAAACTAATCAGAAAGTAAAGATATTTGGCTTACTGTTGAATGAAGTTGTAATTGATAAAGAAGATGAAGCCTGTTAAACACTTAATAAATAAATTAAAAACCAAACTCTAGTCACCAAACTGGGCTTAGCCCAGCGGTGATCCGTTCCGATTGTCCAGTCACAGACTCGGGTTCGATCCCAGGCTGTAGCTGGTGTGCTGATATTGTTGTTCGGGCTACCGTTGGGCTCAGTGTCGGCCGGCCTGTTGGCCAATTTTTTTTTAAATTGTTGCTAGCACTATTATTGGTATTATTATTATTATTATTTTTAAAATTCAGTTACTATTATTAGAAATATTAATAAAATTTAGTTGTTAGTATTATTATTATTACAAAATATCAGATTTATAACAATATTATTATTTATAATCAGAAATAGTAATATATATAAATTCAGGATTATTAATATTAATCAGATTTATTTTTCTATATTAACCAGAATTATTATTATTAATATATATATCCGAATTATTATTAATAGCAATATATTTTATCAATATTGTTATTAATATATATGTTAATCAGAATTTTTATCATTTTTATTATTATTATTATTATTAATAATTAAGAACTATTATCAAGCGTGAAATCAGTATTTATTACATTTAATATAAATCCAATTATTTCTAAAACAAATTATTATAGAAACTATTTATTTTTATCAGTCATATTATTTATTATTATTACCATAACATACTTAATATTTACAATATTACTAAGTTTATCATTTTATTTTAATATTGATCATCACATCTTGTTATCACCATTCAACGAATTAATATCCCACGCATTGTTATAAATTCCCATTATCGTATTAATCTTTTCTTACCAACATTAATTAACGAATTCCCAATCACAATAGGGTAAATCTCTTGCGCTTGTTACAACTCTCTTGGATCCAATTCACTCCCTAATCTCTTTTCCAAGAAACGCAACGCAATCTAAGGTGAGTATACATGACCCATTTTCTATTTTCCACTTTTGGGTGCAATATGTATTCTATATCAAACATCACAATCACGTTAAACATTTTATGCACACTCTATCCTTACTCTGTGTGATACATTTTAATCATGTTGGACATGTTATGCTATTGTAAACACTCATGACTATGTGTTCATTAACTTTGCAAGCCTCTCCTAACAATGGTAGCGCTATAGGTTGAGAAACGCCCCTCTCGTTCTATGAACGAGTATTGTTAGGTCAAACTATGTTAAAACCACCTTGTAGACTTTGGGTTGGACACTTTAATTGCGTTAAACTTTGGTTTGGACACGTAGAGTAACATCGTTTCGAGTATATACTGACAATATGATATTGTATTTCACATTTGGATATGAGCAACATTTTAAACACGTACTATGCTATGTATGAAAACTTGTATACTCGCCAACATGCTTTTGTTGACTTTATTTTAATACATATTGCAGGTTGATTGATCAAGATACAAGCAAAAAAGCTAGGATGGCTTAGAAACTCATTCTTATTGTTTGAATTTATATTTGGATGTTTGAAACTTTGTATTACCCTTTAGTTTTAATAAAATGATTTAATTCATATTGTCACATTTAGTGTTATGGTGTTTTGAGCAATTTGTTCGTCTCATCCCGATGTTTCCGCCATCGGCTGGGGTGTGACAGATTGGTATCAGAGCCATAACTATAGGGAATTAGGTAGGATTGCCATACTTTTCCCTAGTCTATAGTAGGAGTACTCTGATACCAGATTGGTATCAGAGCCATAACTATAGGGAATTAGGAATGCCTTGCCTAGTCTATAGTTTAGGAGCTTTTACTATGTGTTGCTTAAAACAACTTCCCTTCTATCTTCTTTGCTTCCCTCTACTTTCTTTTGGACTCCTAATATACATGCCTTTCCTAAGGCTAACACAATACACACTTAGAGGCTTTGAAGACACTCTTACAACACAATCGAAATGATTCATCAAGATAGGGGTGATTCCCAAACTTGGTGAGGATTTTCACTCAGCTATACTTTGATTTTTGCACGAAATCTACCCTCAAGTTAGGAGTGATATCCAAACCTTGAAGGGAGTTTTCCATTTCATATTCTAGTGGACCCTTATCTTATGATAAGTACCAACCACCTTAGTGTACGATGTTATCAAGTTAGAGGTGATACTCGCATCTTGTTAACTAGTCCCACTCCTCGATTTTCGCTCTCGCCAAAGTCTCGATTTCCCAATCGATTAAGGACGTGTAGTAACTGGAAGGGTTAGGTACCGGTAGTCGGGACGTCCTGTCTAGGCTTGGCATTCGTATAAATCCATTAAGGACCCGTTGCCTACCTGGGGACCATCGATGAGAGTACTAATACCTATTAGGCCAAAGCACGTTTCCTTAATTCGAGAAGGTCTTCGATTCACTTTGGAAGTGTCATATGTTACGTTCCGTGACAATCCATGTTTTATGATAAATCTCTTTTATGTTATCTCAATTTCTATGTGATTTTATATTGACGTTATCTTCATTTCAAACTAGGAAGTCACAATTTACACTTTTGTCGCAATTTAAAACAATTAATGATACTCCTTCGTGAACAAATTAAATTTATTATGCTTTTATCATACATGTTATCCTATGTGAAAAATTTCATGTCATTTTATTCATGTTATACTATGTGAAATTCTATGTGAAAAAAGGTGCTACATGGTGCATTCATGAAAACAAGTTTTTCCTAAACAAACATTATGATCAAGGTCTTATCTATTCCCTTAAAAAAAATTTCATTTTTGTAAAAGTCTTTCCTCAAAGATTTCGAGGACGAAATCTCCTAAAGTAGGGGAGACTGTGACATTTCGTATTTTGAATCTTTCTATTTAAAGATTCATGGGTTGTACCATCTAATTTCAGTCAGTTGTACTCTCATCTTATCCTATTTTGTATTTCGAGACTTGGATCATAATGAAAAAGTGCATTGTTTTGATCATATGGTTGTTTTAATACTATGTTATGTTATTTCATGTTAAAACACGTTAAACTATGTCAAACACGTAAAAACAGTGGAAATATATTCTAATCTTGGCTCTCGAAACAAGTACTAGCAAGAGATTACCCTAAACCAAGAATTCGTACGATAATTCGGTAAATTACCAGAAATTTGGGTTAAATCAAACAATTATAATATATATTAATATTTAATAAATAAATTAATATTTTAGTTAAATAAATTAATTAATATTTTTAATTAAGTAAATAAATATTTTAAAAGAATTTGTAGTTGGTTAAATCAAACTAACTAAGTTAGTTATACATATTAAAAAGGTTAGTTATAAGCATAACTAAGTTGGTTATTTAATAAATAGCCCACTTAACTGAGTTAGGAAACTCAGTTAGGCCTGTTAGTAACAGCTGTAAACCACAGGGACCATAACTGTAAAATTGTAACAAAAAAAATAGGTAAAAAGGGGTTCCTCTTTAAGGAACCGGCCTTTGAACGTCTCGAACCCGCGACCTCCGTTTCAACAAATGAACACTTAACCACTCGGCCGGGCATGCCACATCCGTTTGTTTATGGAAATGTTCAACTCTTATACGCAGTTACGTGAACTTTCCTTTTTAAACATTTACCGCCCAAAACTCCAAAACGAGTACAGCCTTGATTTCCTTCTAATCGTCGCCAAGTTTTCGGTAATTAATATCGATTTCTTATATCCTTTCCTTGTTGGCTTGATTAAATTAACGTGTTTCCTTTTTTTTTAATCAATCACGCTCGTTTCCGAGTTTACGAAATTGGCGAAGACCCTATATAAACATCATTGAACAACCCACAAATTCACAAAACCTGTTTACGACACCCACACATCCCCTTTCACCCTCTCTGTTCGTTAACAACACTCGCCGGAGCCCTCAGCCGCAACCGGAGAAGGCAACCGGAAGAACTCGCGTCGTGTCATCGGAACCGCAGCGAAGAACCGTCAATCGCCACTGTTTTCGGTATATCTTGACCCCCCACTTCACCCTTTCATTTTATACCTTACCGGATTCTGTTAATGAAAACTAATCAGAAAGTAAAGATATTTGGCTTACTGTTGAATGAAGTTGTAATTGATAAAGAAGATGAAGCCTGTTAAACACTTAATAAATAAATTAAAAACCAAACTCTAGTCACCAAACTGGGCTTAGCCCAGCGGTGATCCGTTCCGATTGTCCAGTCACAGACTCGGGTTCGATCCCAGGCTGTAGCTGGTGTGCTGATATTGTTGTTCGGGCTACCGTTGGGCTCAGTGTCGGCCGGCCTGTTGGCCAATTTTTTTTTTTAAATTGTTGCTAGCACTATTATTGGTATTATTATTATTATTATTTTTAAAATTCAGTTACTATTATTAGAAATATTAATAAAATTTAGTTGTTAGTATTATTATTATTACAAAATATCAGATTTATAACAATATTATTATTTATAATCAGAAATAGTAATATATATAAATTCAGGATTATTAATATTAATCAGATTTATTTTTCTATATTAACCAGAATTATTATTATTAATATATATATCCGAATTATTATTAATAGCAATATAGATTATCAATATTGTTATTAATATATATGTTAATCAGAATTTTTATCATTTTTATTATTATTATTATTATTAATAATCAAGAACTATTATCAAGCGTGAAATCAGTATTTATTACATTTAATATAAATCCAGTTATTTCTAAAACAAATTATTATAGAAACTATTTATTTTTATCAGTCATATTATTTATTATTATTACCATAACATACTTAATATTTACAATATTACTAAGTTTATCATTTTATTTTAATATTGATCATCACATCTTGTTATCACCATTCAACGAATTAATATCCCACGCATTGTTATAAATTCCCATTATCGTATTAATCTTTTCTTACCAACATTAATTAACGAATTCCCAATCACAATAGGGTAAATCTCTTGCGCTTGTTACAACTCTCTTGGATCCAATTCACTCCCTAATCTCTTTTCCAAGAAACGCAACGCAATCTAAGGTGAGTATACATGACCCATTTTCTATTTTCCACTTTTGGGTGCAATATGTATTCTATATCAAACATCACAATCACGTTAAACATTTTATGCACACTCTATCCTTACTCTGTGTGATACATTTTAATCATGTTGGACATGTTATGCTATTGTAAACACTCATGACTATGTGTTCATTAACTTTGCAAGCCTCCCCTAACAATGGTAGCGCTATAGGTTGAGAAACGCCCCTCTCGTTCTATGAACGAGTATTGTTAGGTCAAACTATGTTAAAACCACCCTGTAGACTTTGGGTTGGACACTTTAATTGCGTTAAACTTTGGTTTGGACACGTAGAGTAACATCGTTTCGAGTATATACTGACAATATGATATTGTATTTCACATTTGGATATGAGCAACATTTTAAACACGTACTATGCTATGTATGAAAACTTGTATACTCGCCAACATGCTTTTGTTGACTTTATTTTAATACATATTGCAGGTTGATTGATCAAGATACAAGCAAACAAGCTAGGATGGCTTAGAAACTCATTCTAGAAATAAACTATTGTTTGAATTTATATTTGAATGTTTGAAACTTTGTATTACCCTTTAGTTTTAATAAAATGATTTAATTCATATTGTCACATTTAGTGTTATGTTGTTTTGAGCAATTTGTTCGTCTCATCCCGATGTTTCCGCCATCGGTTGGGGTGTGACAGTTGTGGTATTTGCATTAAAGATCTGGCGACATTACTTATATAGCACGCGATGTACAATCTTCACTGATCACAAGAGCCTGCAACATATATTCAATCAAAAGAGCTTAACATGAGGCAAAGATGTTGGGTTGAACTATTGAACGACTACGACTGTGAGATCAAGTATCACCCAGGGAAGGCGAATGTGGTCGCCGATGCCTTGAGTCGGAAGGAAAGAATCAAGCCCATAAGGGTTAGGGCTTTGGAAATGATCATTCAAATGGACCTCTCATTGTGCATTCGAGCCCGCAGAGAGAAGCACTTAAAGAAAGAAATATCAAGGATGAGTATCTCCGTGGGATGGAGAAGCAGTTGGTACCAAACATGGAAGGAACCTTGTGCTTTATGAAACAAATTTGGGTTCCTTTGTTTGGTGGATTGAGGAAGGTTATTTTTGATGAGGCTCACAAGTCATGGTACTCGATTTATACAGGAGCGGATAAGATGTACCAAGATCTTAAGGATTTCTATTGGTTGCCAAGAATGAAAGGCGATGTTGCGGTATATGTTGGTAAGTGCTTAACATGCGCCAAAGTGAAAGCCGAGTACCAGAAGCCTTCAGGTCTCTTACAACAACCCGAAATACCCCAATGGAAATGGGAACATATTTCCATGGACTTCATAACGAAATTGCCAAGGACGCCCAAGGGCCATGATACGATTTGGGTGATAGTTGACCTTCTAACGAAATCTGCACACTTTTTGGCAATCAAGGAAAAAGACTACACGAGTAAATTTGCTGAGATATACATGCGAGAGATTGTTGCACGTCATGGAGTGCCCCTCTCAATTATCTCTGATAGAGATGGAAGATTCGTGTCAAGGATTTAGCAATCCTTTCAAGAAGCATTCGGTTCTCAGTTAAATCTGAGTACAGCATTTCACCCGCAGACAGACGGACAGAGCGAGCGAACGATTCAAACATTAGAGGATATGTTGCGAGCTTGCGTAATGGATTTAGGTGGAAGTTGGGACACTCACCTACCCTTGGTTGAATTTTCATACAATAACAGTTACCATGCAAGTATTCAAGCCGCATTGTTCGAAGCTCTCTATGGGCGCAAATGTCGATCACCAATTTGTTGGGCTGACGTGGGTGATAGACAACTGGTTGGTCCGGAATTGGTCCAGGAAACGACAGACAAGATTGCACAGATCCGAGAGCGCATCAAGGTGGCTCGTGATCGACAAAAGAGTTATGCGGACCTAAGAAGGAAACCTCTGGAATTTGAGGTGGGAGACATGGTTTTATTGAAGGTTTCACCCTGGAATGGTGTGGCATGCTTCGGAAAGCGTGGAAAGTTGAATCCGCGATACATCGGTCCATTCAAAATTCTAAAAAGGGTTGGTTTGGTAGCATACAAGTTGGAATTGCCTGCTGAACTGAATGGCATTCATGATACATTGCATGTATCAAATTTGAAAAAGAGTCCAACTCAAGAAACAGTAGTCATTCCTGCTGACGAAATTCATGTTATAGACACACTCCACTTTATAGAAGAACCTGTTGAGGTTACTGATTGGAAAGTTAACAAGACACGCCGGAGTAGTGTCAAACTCATCAAAGTTCGATGGACTACATGACATGGGCCAGAATTCACCTGGGAACATGAGGATCGAATGAAGGAAAAATACCCACATTTGTTCCCCAAGACCCCTGCAACTAGAACCAGAATCTAAAATTTCAGGACGAAATTTTCTTAATGGGGGGAGAATGTGACAACCCTCACAATTACAGGTATCCATACATTTAATTAAATTTAATTATGTGCTTGATTACAACTGACAATTTAAACTGCTTTATGATTTTATATCATACATACATATGCATCATATTTCATATTGTCACTCCATTTATTACACACAAACATTAGTGGCATACTTGATGCACAAAGCACAGTTAGCACTCTGAACGGATGATTCAGAAAACATGCTGACAATGCCAGCACATAGACAGACAGTGTTTTGAGGCCAGTATGAGCCAGGGACATGATATTACACTAGTATGGAGTTTAGGGAAGTGGGACCATAAAACTGCGTCACTAGGTGATAGTTATAGTGCCGGGAAGTGCCTAAAACACACTTTAAGTGCAGGATTCTGCATTTAATTATAAAATTCAGCATTGTAACATACTTGTAAAGTGCAAAAATATGGCATAATGGTCCTGTATACTTTCCTAAGTGCTGGGGATTAATTGTGTTACAAAAAATATATATATATATACATATATATATATATATATATATATATATATATATATATATATATATATATATATATATATATATATATATATATGACACTTTAAGGAATAATTAAGCAATTTAATGGAACAGTATCTAAGTATCTAACTGGATAACCGGACATCACCCGGGACACCAAACTTTTGCCAAATACATTGTTTATTTATTTCCTGGCTAGTCTTGATCCCCGAACACCCTAAAATCCACTAAATATCAAAGAAATAACATATATGAGGGCATACTTGAATTCTAACTAGTGATTACCATTTAGTTGCAAATTTTACATCCAACCCCCCTTAAACCAAATTGGGTCCCTAGTGGACCCACAAACATTCCCACCATACTTCATATCTTATATTTTATTTGATGGTTACTTGTGATAGTTAGCAAAATATGTAGTAGAGTTTATAAGTATGGCTATCAAGATCACTCATCATTCCTCCATATCCTTCACAAGATTACACCCTCATTCCTCACATCTCTCTCCCTCTCTCAGCTCACACCCAACCGCCACCATCAACACCACTAAACCACCATCTTCATCCATTTTTCAAGCTTCATTCAAGTGTAGAAGAAGGATTAAAGGAGCTTGCAACTTGTGGAGCTTCAAAGGGCTTTGTTTCTTGCTTCTTCATCATCTTTTTCATCATCTTCTTCACTAGAATCATCCCTAGCCTTTGTGCTAGTAGTAAGTTCCTTGTTACACACTTGTTCATCTTGTTTCATAGTTAAAAGTTGTAGTATGATGTTTATGTTTAAATCACTAAAGAACAAGAACACTAAAAGAGGTGAAACAAGAAACTTGAACATAAAAGTTTACTTGAAGATGAAATGTTGATTGTAGGATGTTGTTATGATGATGTTGTTAATTTTTATGATGATTCTTGATTGTGCGTTGTTAATCACCATATGGATCTTGTTAAATAATATTTAGAAGTATGATTTAACAAGATTAGAAAGTGGTTATGTGTTACATAAAATAACCACCATCTAGTTTGATCATGAACTTGAATAAAAATGATTTTCTTAAAATATAAGTGAACAAGTTGATGGATGATCATGTTGATCCAAGTTTTACAAAAGATTTTTGTAAACAAACCAATTTCAAGAAACAATCTCTAAAAGATTATGATTTTTACATACACTTACATATTTTTGGAAGTGAAATAAGTGTGAAAATCTTTTATTTACAAGAAGAGTTCAAGAGTTTTATTTTTGTAAAAATGGTTTACAAGTTGTAAACACTAAATTATATTAAAAGAATGATTTTTGAAGAAATAAATACGCTTTGGAAGGTAACTAAGTCCAATAAAAGCATTACCAAGTTACTACGCGTTTTCGAAATATTCGAATTTTCCATATTCCTTTTTATTTCTCATCAAACGAATGGCATCTTCTTCTGGTATCAAGTTCATGATTAGTGTGTAACCCATATATTTTTGCTCTTGGTAATGTAAAGATTGATTGTTGATGATTGTTGATTGATTTTGAAAAAAAAAAACGATATGCTAATAAGCATGGACACCTCCGTTTTTAGAGGGAAACTCTGGTGAAATTTTCTAAAAATTCCAAGACTTAGAAAATATTTTTCTAAGCAAATGTTACAAGTATATTTTATAACTTGTGTTTCGAATATAAACTTCACCATAATTTTTGTAACAAAACACAAGTGTCGGAGGTTGATATTTCTTGAATAAAAATGGATAAATATATATTTAGAATATATATTTTATATTAAAACGCTTGTGTGATTATTTGTTATTTTGTGAAGTAATTATATTATTAGGGCAAAATAATGTAACTTAGCAAAATGCCATCACGTTTGTAATTCCGGGAAAATACTTTTACGAATATATTTTGGGTAAATATTATTTGGACACAAAGAATGAAAATATATTATTTTTGGGAAAAATATACATATTTTAGGAATATATTATTTTCGACGAATGTGTTAAATATATTTTTACTATGTGGAGTTTAAAAATACATTATTTCCGGAACCACCAAAATACATGTATAAATACCCCCATCCTTGGGAAGGAAATACACGTATAAAATACTTGAGAAATATGAACACGAAATAGTTGCCTAACTATTATTCCGAAATCCTAAAAATAAAACTTAAGTTAAAATAATAATTATTATTTTAACAAGAAGTTATGACTTGGAACAATAACAAAGTAACGTAACTCAAACCCGAAATACAAAAGCAAGGCACGGCCCGTTCGTCTTATAGACATTAGTACGTTGTAGGTCGTCAGGCAGCTGGTCAAGTTTGAGTTGACGTTACGATACAGGAGACGCACTTCAGTGAGTTCATGTCCCCCTTTTCTTTTTAACTGTTTTCAGTTTTATACTTCAGGGGTGGAATACATGTTACAATTACTATAGACATTTTTATTCATGGTATGATTAGCTTAAGGAGGGTTTACTATTTAGATCATGTGAGTGGTGGGTACAACACTTAAGGCCATTAATCCTCATCGTAGGACCGAGGGACATGAGTGATAGATATCTTTGGGTGTAGCGAGTCCACACCCGTGAGGCCGGGGCGGCCCATAGTGGAGACTATGTCTTCCAGCCGGAAGCCCGGTACAAATTTGCTAGGTTTGAGTACTTCCTGCACCATTTCACACATAGCAATGGCTTTGCAACCCATTGGTGATCTCTTTTTCCTTATTGCTACATACCAGGGACTTTCATACATACACCGTTTACAAAGGTTTATACATACTCACATACACATGAACTCGCTCAACTTTTTGTTGATTTTTCAAACTACATGTATTGCAGGGAATTGATCGGATCTGGCAGGTGATGCACGTTAAGCTGCGTATTAAATAAAGATGCACATGAATTGAATTAGTCATACGTAGTTTAGAACGTGTTTAAACGAGTTCGCCAGGCAAAATAATTGAAAAAAAAAATTTTAGAAACTGACTCCGTCATGCCACGCGCCAGAACCCACTTGCTCCCTCGTGTGGGGCGAGGGAGACCCTTTTCCAACAGGTTCGTTTCTGGGACCTGCACTCTGCCAGCTATGCCAGTTTTTACGGAAACGGCCATAACTTATTTGTTATTGATCCGTTTTACGCGATTCTTTTTCCTACGCGTCTGTAATTTAATTCTCCATCGCATGGAGTTAAAATCTGACATTCAAACTAATAAAATTCAATTTTTTTAAGCGTTCGGCTTATTATTCAAAATCCACATTTTGACCCGTTTATATTTAAGACCTCCAAACTTGTTTCTAGTTAATCATAAATCATAAATGTCACACCCCCAAAAATCCACACGCAGAGTACCACCACTTGGAGGCGTGACATGACCAGGATCAAGCCACCAATCATATCGAACATAGCATTTAATAATAAAAGTAGATAATGTAATTCATCACGACATGATTGATGTTCAAAACCAAACTTTGTTTAAGTAGCGGAAGCATGAAAGAAAACCCAACATAAATAATAATGTATGAAACGTCATAAGTGTTTAATTAAGCATTCATGATCCATGCCCACGACGACCTGCTCCTCCTTGTGCAAGCTCCATAAGTACCTAAGGTCCTGCAAGGCATGCAGCAGAGAGTCAACAACTAGTTGAGCGAGTTCACAGTTAATAGTTCAGTAATAGTATAGTGCGAGTAGTAGTATGTTCGTTCGTTATATCATGTATCGTATTAGTTTCCATCGCGGCCTCCCAGGCAGGTATGCGAAGATTAGGGGATGTTCTTCCCAAGTATTCTAGACTAGGTTTATTTGTATCGCGGCCTCCCAGGCAGGTGTGCGAAGATTAGTAATTTTAGTTCGCGGCCTTCCTAAGGCAGGTGTGCGAAGTCAGTCATAATATCGCGGCCAACCCTTGGCAGGTGTGCGAAGATCAGTTCAATAAGTGTTACTAGTCTAGCCGTATCTTGTCGTTAGGTTCTATCATCTGAGTATATACAATAAGTCATCCAATCCCATTCCCACCTGGGAACCCCATGCCTTGGCTGTGTGAACTCACCTTGGTTTGCTCGGCTGATACACAAAAGGTTTCTTGAACTAAGAGTGGTCAACCACGTCCTAACAGGGTTACCACACAAGTCAGGTTTTGACTTAAGCATAGCACATAGGTTTACACATAACTAACAGGTTTCAAGCACGTATAGATCATGGCAAATACACAACTGTCAAGTATATAACATCACCGATTTATGCGATTCATAAGGATGGGCTCGCACAAGCCTAACAGTCTTGTGCCAGTCACTCGTTGAGGCCCAAAGATACCCGGCCCAAATAATAACCAGAAATAGTCCAACAGATATACACGGCCCAAACACTAAACAGATAGGTCAACTTGTACGGTTCATGCATCTTGTGCGACTGGAAATCATATTGTGCTATCCAACATGTCCCGGCCCAACTATAATTAAGCCCAACATCAAATAAGTCCAAACATAAAATACTCGGCCCAATGTAAAAGCCTTGTGCGATCCGAATTGGGTTGTGCGATGTGATTTGGGCTGTCCGGCCCAACAGCCTAACACATTTAACTTATGTGTGTGTGTGGCCCAACATATGAGCAGGCATTTCAGCTTGTGCGATCCAAAGGATCTTGTGCGACTGGGCAAACTTGTGCGATCACTTGTGCGTGTGACCTTGTGCGACCAGAGCCTCTTGTACGATCAAGAGGCTTGTGCGATCAGTGTTTAAATTCCGGATTTTATGCTCATTCGGTTACAACATTTAACAATTTCCAACTTTTACGCAATCAATCAACAGTTACTCGGTTTCCAAATTTACAATTTATCAATTAACACAATCAAGGATTCTATCCAACCCTTAATCGATCAAACAAGCATTTTCTAAGCAAAATTCTTATGAACCCTAGCATGATCATCATCATAAAAAATAACTTATCAACTCATATGGTTCGGTCCGATTACTTTAATATACAACCGATTACAAACATTCAATCTAAAATCATCATACAAAATAATCCAAGAACAGGACATGTTAGCCGGTTAACATCTAATCGGTTCTAAGTTATTTTCATGGAATCCGGTTCACAAGAACATCAATATACGGTTCATATTGTTCATCATATCAACAATCCCTAGTCGTATAAAGCAGCCATACAAAGTCATCGATTAACATACAATCCCTAACTCAACATGAAACACATACAATCTAACGTACACCAAGCATCAAACATACAAGAATCAAGCAAAGATATAACACTAACTGATTAAGAGTAGAAGAGGGTGCTCCGAATAAAGATCTTCAATATAGAGGGATGTTCGGCTGCCTTTGATTCCAGTCGAGAGAGAGAGAGAGTGTGTATGTGTTCTAGGGTTTGTGCGTGTGTTTTGATGTTTGGCAAAATAATGAGAAGGTTACTAACTTCTAAGCGTTAATCGTTCATGAGGGGTTGGGCCGAACCCACACTTGGGCCGCCCTATACGTCCGAATGTAAGTGTACAAGTTGTGTAGCCCAAAAGGCTTGTGCGGTCGGGTGGGTGTTGTGCGATTGGGCCATTAACATACATACATACATACATTATACAAAGCACGTAACACATCATTCATTTAAATCAACAAGATTCACATAAGCACGTATCGTTACACAAAGTAGGTTCGAATTACGAGTTGTCACATTATCCCCAACTTAAAAGAAATTTCGTCCCGAAATTTGGTACGTACTCACTAAGGAAGCTAGGTAAGTTATATTGTTCACTGGTTTTCCTGGGGTGTCACATCCTCCCCCCGTTGATCTGGAATTTTGTCCTGAAATTCCGCAGTAGTAGCTTCAGCCTCAGTAGTGGTTGCATTGGTTCTGAATAACTGGGGATACTTTTCTGTCATCTGGTCTTCGCGTTCCCAGGTGTACTCTGGGCCACGACGGGAGTTCCAACGAGCTCGAACAAGAGGGATTCTCTTGTGCTTGAGGACCTTAACATCCCGGTCCGTGATTTCAACTGGTTCCTCGACGAAGTGCAACTGTTCGTCAATAGTGAGCTCTTTCAAGGGAATTATGAGGGTCTCATCTGACAAGCATTTCTTCAGATTCGACACGTGGAAGACGTTGTGAACTGCCCCGAGTTCAGCTGGTAGGTTCAGTTTGTAGGCTACTTTGCCTATTCTTTCTATAATCTCGAATGGTCCGACATACCGTGGATTGAGTTTGCCCCGTTTCCCAAAACGAACCACACCCTTCCAGGGTGAGACTTTAAGTAAAACCCGGTCCCCGACCTGAAATTCCAATGGCTTCCTACGCTTATCCGCGTAGCTTTTCTGACGGTCGCGAGCTGCCGCCATACGTTGCCGTATCTGCGCAATCTTTTCCGTGGTGTCCACTATAAGTTCTGGACCCGTGATCTGACTATTCCCCCACCTCTGCCCAACAGAGAGGTGACCGGCATTTACGCTCGTACAATGCCTCGAATGGAGCGGCTTGGATGCTGGTATGGTAACTGTTATTATACGAAAACTCCACCAAAGGGAGATGCTTTTCCCAGCCGTTGCCGAAATCAATAACACATGCCCGAAGCATGTCTTCAAGAGTCTGGATCGTTCGCTCAGACTGTCCATCCGTCTGAGGGTGATATGCTGTGCTCATGTCTAGTTGTGAGCCAAAAGCTTTGTGCATTGCCTGCCATAGTTCTGATGTGAATCGTGCATCGCGATCCGAAATGATAGAGGTGGGCACCCCGTGCCTTGAGACTACTTCCTTCAAGTATATGTCTGCTAGTGTGGAAAACTTGTCTGTTTCTTTGATCGCCAGGAAATGAGCAGACTTGGTGAGTCGATCCACGATCACCCAAATTGTATCGTTCCCGCGCTGGGATCTAGGTAGGCCTGTAACGAAATCCATGGAAATTTCCTCCCATTTCCACTGTGGTATCTTTGGTTGCTGAAGTAAACCTGCTGGTTTCTAGTACTCTGCCTTGAGTCTTGCACAGGTCAAGCACTTGCTGACATAGGTAGCGATGTGGGCCTTCATGCTTGGCCACCAATAAGTAGTTCTGATGTCGTGGTACTTGTGCGCTTCGTCCATCACAAGTTCGCGTAGACCGCCATAAAGTGGGACCCAAATACGCCCCGTTACATAATAGGCGCCGTCTGCCTTCTGTTCTAACCATTGCCATGACCCGCGTAGGGCTTCAGCCTTGACGTTTTTGGGTTTCAATGCTTCTATCTGAGCGGTTCGTATCTGTGCAGGAAGACTGGACTGAATGGTGAGTTGCAAAGCTCGTACACGCCTAGGTGTAGTATCTTTCTGACTGAGGGCATCAGCCACAACATTGGCTTTGCCTGGATGGTACTTGATGGCGCATTCGTAATCGTTCAGAAGTTCAACCCATCTTCGTTGACGCATGTTCAAATCCTTTTGCTTAAGGATATGCTCGATACTCCTGTGATCGGTGTAAATCGTGCACTTGGCACCGTACAGGTAGTGTTGCCATATCTTAAGCGCGAAAACAACAGCTCCCAACTCTAAATCGTGCGTCGTGTAGTTTTGTTCGTGAATCTTGAGTTGACGAGAAGTGTAAGCAATAACTTTATCCCGTTGCATCAATACACAACCAAGCCCCTGTATCGATGAGTCACAATAAACCACGAAATCGTCCGTGCCCTCTAGCAATGAGTGAATAGGTGCGCTGCAAAGCCTATCCTTTAAGTACTGAAAAGCAGTTTCCTGGGAACCTCCCCAACGGTAGGTGACACCCTTCTGTGTCAGTAGTGTAAGCGGCTGCGCGATCTTGGAGAAGTCTTTGATAAACCGTCTGTAGTACCCCGCCAAACCCAAGAATTGGCGTATTTCCGTTGGTGTACGCGGTGCAGGCCAGTTCCTGATCGAATCTACCTTGGATGGATCGACATGGATCCCATCCTCGTTCACTATGTGGCCTAAGAAGTGGGCTTCACGAAGCCAGAAGTCGCATTTTGAAAACTTGGCGTACAGTTGTTCCTTTCGAAGAAGTTCCAAAATCAATCGTAGGTGATGTTCGTGCTCCTCTTGACTCTCGGAGTAAATCAGAATGTTGTCGATGAAGACAATCACAAACTTGTCTAAGTACGGCTTGCACACCTTGTTCATCCGATCCATAAATACAGCAGGCGCGTTCGTTAACCCAAATGGCGTAACAAGAAACTCGTAGTGACCGTAGCGAGTTCTGAATGCGGTTTTGGAGACGTCCTCATCCCGGACTCTCAGCTGATGATACCCTGACCTCAAGTCTATCTTGGAGTAGTAACTCAACCCTTGCAACTGGTCGAATAGGTCGTCTATACGCGGAAGAGGATAACGGTTCTTCACCGTCACCTTGTTGAGTTCCCGGTAGTCTATACACATCCTGAAAGTACCGTCCTTCTTTTTCACGAATAACACTGGAGCTCCCCAAGGCGATGAGCTTGGACGAATAAAGCCCTTTTCCAAGAGTTCTTGTAACTGCTTCGACAGTTCTTCCAGTTCGGTTGGAGCTAAACGATACGGTGCTCGAGCTATAGGTGCTGCTCCAGGAGCTAACTCAATCTGGAATTCGACTTGGCGATGAGGTGGTAGCCCAGGTAATTCTTCAGGAAACACCTGAGGAAAGTCGCGTACTACTGGAATATCCTCCAACTTCTTTTCCTCTGCTGATGCATCAGTAACAAGTGCCAAGATGGCAGTGTGCCCCTTTCGTAAGCATTTCTGAGCCTTCAAGAAAGAGATGATGCTAACCACAGCATCACTCTTGTCGCCTTGAACTTCGAGAGGTTCTTGGCTAGAACGAACAATCTTTTCTTTGCATAGGATTTCTGCTTGCTGTTGCTGCTGGCGATTCTGATTTGCAGGCCGTGGGCTCCTGAATCCTTAGCTTCATGGCCCATCTTGAGACACCTCTGGCAACGTCCCTCGTTGCACTAACCACTGTGGTGTCCGTTGCATTTGTTACACAGTGGGTGAATTCCCTGATATCCACCCTGCCCCTGACCACCAGAAGTTGGCTGACCTGGGCTCTGGTGATCACTATTCTTGCGCTGCTGCTGTGCTTGAGACTGATCGGTAGCGGAACCCTTGCTGGAATACCCATCCCATTTCCGCTTGTTGTCATTAGGAGTAGCGGGAGTAGCAGAAGTGGTAGCGGTAGTAGTTGCACTGATGCGCTTTGGCAGCTTGTTCTGTTCCACTGCCTGGTCGGTGAGTCGATGAGCAAGACGCTGAATGTCTTGGATGTTGTTAAGGTTAGCCGACGTCACGTGGCTCCGAATCCCTGGTGCAAGCCCCTTGAGATACAACTCAATGCGCTTAACTGGAGGGTCCACCATCGTTGGACACAAGATGGCCAGTTCGTTTGACCGTTTCGTATAAGCTTTGATTTCTGACCCCGTCATTTTCAGATGATACAGCTCCACCTCCAACTTGTGGATGTCATCTCGCGTGCAGTATTCTCGTTTGATCATTTCTTTGAAATCTTCCCAGGGTGTGGCGTTAGCAGCTGCCAACCCTAGGATCTGAACTTGCGCGTTCCACCAGGTTAGCGCAATCCCTTCCAACGTGCCAGTGGCGTACTTGACCCTGCGAGCCTCAGGGCATTCACACATCTCGAACACTGACTCGAGCTCCTCAAACCAATGGAGTAGTCCCACTGCTCCTTCTGTGCCACTGAATGTGCTTGGACGACAGTCCATGAAGTTCTTGAATGTGCAGACAGGTTGCTGTGCACTCTGACCCGTTGCGCGAGAAAGATAGGTCAAGGCTAAGCGCGAGAGTTGGGTCACGAGAGTAGGATCTAACATCCTAGAATAGGTTTGGTATAGCAGGTTATACCTCCTGCTTGTGCGGCTGCAGGTGCCGCAGCAACTTGTTCGTTAATGAGAGCCGTCAACTGGGCTTGAGTCATGTTAATTCGTCCAGACATGATCGAGTAGTAAAAGTAGCATAAGTGGGAATGGTTCGCGAGTAGTGCGATGACAAAAGAGTGTAAGCACATAGGTATTCTCATGTAATAGAGTCATGTGTATCTAAGCATACTACGAGCAAAGTTCTATGTAATTCCAGCAAACAGGTAATAAACATAAACCATATTACCTAAGATGTCGAGTCTTGCACCTGGAGCGAAGCGTCGTTGTGGATCGTTGAGAGCACTGTTTTGGTTATAGTCCGGTTTTAATAAAAACGTTTTTCCCATATTAAAACCAAGTTCTCTATAACCAATGGCTCTGATACCAATCTGTCACACCCCCAAAAATCCACACGCGGAGTACCACCGCTTGGAGGCGTGACATGACCAGGATCAAGCCACCAATCATATCGAACATAGCATTTAATAATAAAAGTAGATAATGTAATTCATCACGACATGATTGATGTTCAAAACCAAACTTTGTTTAAGTAGCGGAAGCATGAAAGAAAACCTAACATAAATAATAATGTATGAAACGTCATAAGTGTTTAATTAAGCATTCATGATCCATGCCCACAACGACCTGCTCCTCCTTGTGCAAGCTCCATAAGTATCTAAGGTCCTGCAAGGCATGCAGCAGAGAGTCAACGACTAGTTGAGCGAGTTCACAGTTAATAGTTCAGTAATAGTATAGTGTGAGTAGTAGTATGTTCGTTCGTTATTTCATGTATCGTATTAGTTTCCATCGCGGCCTCCCAGGCAGGTATGCGAAGATTAGGGGATGTTCTTCCCAAGTATTCTAGACTAGGTTTATTTGTATCGCGGCCTCCCAGGCAGGTGTGCGAAGATTAGTAATTTTAGTTCGCGGCCTTCCTAAGGCAGGTGTGTGAAGTCAGTCATAATATCGCGGCCAACCCTTGGCAGGTGTGCGAAGATCAGTTCAATAAGTGTTATTAGTCTAGCCGTATCTTGTCGTTAGGTTCTATCATCTGAGTATATACAATAAGTCATCCAATCCCATTCCCACCCGGGAACCCCATGCCTTGGCTGTGTGAACTCAGCTTGGTTTTCTCGGCAGATACACAAAAGGTTTCTTGAACTAAGAGTGGTCAACCACGTCCTAACAGGGTTACCACACAAGTCAGGTTTTGACTTAAGCATAGCACATAGGTTTACACATAACTAACAGGTTTCAAGCACGTATAGATCATGGCAAATACACAACTGTCAAGTATATAACATCACCGATTTATGCGATTCATAAGGATGGGCTCGCACAAGCCTAACAGTCTTGTGCGAGTCACTCGTTGAGACCCAAAGATACCCGGCCCAAATAATAACCAGAAATAGTCCAACAGATATACACGGCCCAAACACTAAACAGATAGGTCAACTTGTACGGTTCATGCATCTTGTGCGACTGGAAATCATATTGTGCTATCCAACATGTCCCGGCCCAACTATAATTAAGCCCAACATCAAATAAGTCCAAACATAAAATACTCGGCCCAATGTAAAAGCCTTGTGCGATCCGAATTGGGTTGTGCGATGTGATTTGGGCTGTCCGGCCCAACAGCCTAACACATTTAACTTATGTGTGTGTGTGGCCCAACATATGAGCAGGCATTTCAGCTTGTGCGATCCAAAGGATCTTGTGCGACTGGGCAAACTTGTGCGATCACTTGTGCGTGTGACCTTGTGCGACCAGAGCCTCTTGTACGATCAAGAGGCTTGTGCGATCAGTGTTTAAATTCCGGATTTTATGCTCACTCGGTTACAACATTTAACAATTTCCAACTTTTACGCAATCAATCAACAGTTACTCGGTTTCCAAATTTACAATTTATCAATTAACACAATCAAGGATTCTATCCAACCCTTAATCGATCAAACAAGCATTTTCTAAGCAAAATTCTTATGAACCCTAGCATGATCATCATCATAAACAATAACTTATCAACTCATATGGTTCGGTCCGATTACTTGAATATACAACCGATTACAAACATTCAATTTAAAATCATCATACAAAATAATCCAAGAACAGGACATGTTAGCCGGTTAACATCTAATCGGTTCTAAGTTATTTTCATGGAATCCGGTTCACAAGAACATCAATATACGGTTCATATTGTTCATCATATCAACAATCCCTAGTCGTATAAATCAACATAAAGCCATACAAAGTCATCGATTAACATACAATCCCTAACTCAACATGAAACACATACAATCTAACGTACACCAAGCATCAAACATACAAGAATCAAGCAAAGATATAACACTAACCGATTAAGAGTAGAAGAGGGTGATCCGAATAAAGATCTTCAATATAGAGGGATGTTCGGCTGCCTTTGATTCCAGTTGAGAGAGAGAGAGAGAGAGTGTATGTGTTCTAGGGTTTGTGCGTGTGTTTTGATGTTTGGCAAAATAATGAGAAGGTTACTAACTTCTAAGCGTTAATCGTTCATGAGGGCTTGGGCCGAACCCACACTTGGGCCGCCCTATACGTCCGAATGTAAGTGTACAAGTTGTGTAGCCCAAAAGGCTTGTGCGGTCGGGTGGGTGTTGTGCGATTGGGCCATTAACATACATACATACATTATACAAAGCACGTAACACATCATTCATTTAAATCAACAAGATTCACATAAGCACGTATCGTTACACAAAGTAGGTTCCAATTACGAGTTGTCACAATAAACCAAAGTATTTAACTCAAAATATCTATCTTGGATTCATAAATTTTGTGAATTACACGGCAAACACCCAAGTTACGCGCGTAATTCATTTTGACCCGTTTAGGGGATCTTTTATGCATTTTGATCTAAAACTAGCTCTTTTCTTCTCATACTTCGTAATGCCACATCTAAATATCTGCCTATGTTCCACCACAACTATTTTTGTGGTAGATTTAGCATAACTAACCTATTATCCCAAATTTACCCATCGGTTGGTCGTTTTAAGCAAATGACCATTTTTGTGCATTTGACCCACGAATGTGTATTCCAATAACTTTTATTCATATTTAATGATTCCATAATCTTAATGCAAGTTCCTAAACAACCCCTATGGGTCGTTTGCCAAATATACCCTTCAAGGGTGTTTTGGTCAACTTTAGTCCCTCACTTTACGACGAAGGACTTTCGAAATATTTTACGAAAATTGTATATTTAACTAAAAGCTTATTTATGCGTACCTGGCTCGGGTCAAGGTATTGACCCGTTTACATAACTTTTGCTTTAAATCTTTCTAGTTAAAGCAACGCATGCTTATGATATTTCCTGTGATTACAAAACTCAACAAGCGATTGTCAAATGTAATTGTCAAATGGTGTTAACAACACCATTTGACCCATTTAGTCTAATTGACCATTTATCCGTATGAGATGGTATTTAATTACCATTTCATCCCTTTAAAATTATCCCGTTTTTCCCTTGAACTTGTTTTACTTAAAACCGTTTTTATTTGTTCGTCATTACATGACTAATTTACCATTTTACCCCTTTTACCATAATTCATGATTTCTTACCATTTTCGCTTGTTCTGACTCTCATTGAATCGTGTAGCATTCATATACAATGTCACACCCCGGCCGCGTATAACATGCAACTGCGGCGGAAACACCGGGGAGTGTTGGGACAGAATTAATTGTTTCACAACTATGGCATACAAAGTTACATTTTATTTATTAAACACGAGTGTTACATCGTTTCAAAACAGGAAATAAAGTGTTTATAACATATTCAAGCTAAGTCTATCTTCGTTTTATGTCTCTAAGGCACAGGTCCGCCCTAGTGTCACAATCATCATCCTAAGCGATAGCTCCTGAAAACACATGTGGAAGTAGGTACGTCAGCATGAAAATGCCTGTGAGATACATAGGTTTTGTGAAAATGGGATTCATGACTTGAGTTTAAAGAAAATGTTTAATAACAGCCAGTCATAAACCTTGTAATTTGTTTTGTTTTGTAAATCGTATGAAAAACGATAAGATCAGATGATATGTATAAATGAAGTGTAAGGTAAAATGAATAACCTAGTAAAATGAGTTTGCATAAGATAAGTTGTTTGTGAAAATAATGTCTTGTGAAGAATATGTTATTTGTGTAAAACGTAATATGTCTAAACTGAAATGATTTAGATAACGCTAAGATATGTAATATTATACAAGCATTTATATATAGGAAGTACCAACGGCGTATCCACCATGTTTGTACCATATTACATACGCCACGTTACTCAAACCATTTACCCAAACCAACCACCATGTAAATTGTTCATGTATAAACCAATTGTCAAGTGTTATTGTGTAAACCATATCGAAATGTCTATGTTCAATGTAAACCACCAAGTATGTATATCAATGTCAAAATGTTTATGTTTAATGTAGATCGTGTAATGTGTACCCAAAATATATCTTGTATGGTAAGTGAGATGTATTAACTAAACCATATGTAAAATGCACAAAACAAGGTATTGAAGTAAAACATGGTTTAAATCAACGTTATGTTTTGTGGAACAATGCATGCTATACTGATACAAACATTTATGCAGTATTGTGAAAATGCATACATCCAAGCCTTGAGACTGTGGCGATAAACCCTTAAACAAATTAAAGGTTTATCTAAGTTATGTATATCGAATTCGGTCATTCCTTCCAATCCAAACAAACCCAGGATTTCAGGAACGGGAGTTGTCAATTCCTATGGTACCACTACCTACTAACGAACGGCGTAGGTAATGTTAATGTAGGTATTGTTCCATGTTAAACAAACCAAATGTCATACCAAAATGAAGGCATGTGATGTAAGCAATTGTACTAAGTATGCACACAATGGGCATAAATAGCATGAAATGTAATGTGAAACAATGTACTAAGTACGCACACAATGGGCATACATAGCATGAAATGTAATGTAAAACAATGTACTAAGTACGCACACAATGGGCATACATAGCATGAAATGTAATGTAAAACAATGTACTAAGTACGCACACAATGGGCATACATAGCATGAAATGTAATGAAATCATGTACTATAATGTACTAACAAACATAGCAGGTATATGATGTGAAAACATGGAAAGCATGAAAGTAACAAGTAGGCACATGTGTTTCACCACAAAATGTTTGGAAAACAATAAAAGAGGGGTCTATGTACTTACATAGACACCTTGAAAGCATTTGAAAGATGGGGTTCTATGTACTCACCTGAGATTGCTTTGAAGTTCTTGTACAACACCCAAATAAAGCTAGAGATCACAGATATCAAACGGCACCTAATAGGTAGCTATATTAATATACCGGACCAAAATCGGAAGGATCGGATAGTATGCGGGTTTGTAAACCAAACGAGTATGGAGATTCGTGTAATATAGTATAACAAAGCCTACATACTAAAATGAAACCTAACCTAAGTGCTTATGAACCATTACGACCCGTTTAGGTAGCTTATGCTACCTTAGCGCGTCGTTCGCGTAGAACGCGTTTGGAATGCCTAACACCGTGGCCATAAGGTATAACCAGGTTATAGCTATGGTCACCTAATGTGTTTGGTCGGATCCTAATGATCGACCAAATGGGTCGGGTTCAAAAGTCTAAGCGATGGTTTAGATCGCTTACCTTACGACCCTATATAAGCACTAAACTAAAAGTGAGGAGCTAAGCATGTTAAAACATGCTTAACTAAGTTTAGAAAACAGGTTTGGTATCAAAACAAACGGTTTTGATACCCACGAGTAGTTTGGTTACAAAATACGCAAGAATGCGCATTTTGGCCGAAACTACGACTCGTCACTGAGCCTTGATAACGTGGAAATCAGTAGGTATAGTCACTACGGACTATAACCATTGTGATCACGCTCACGTTATGAAGTTCCAACGAACTTCGTGTTGACCATAGGCTGGTCAACGCAGAAAGTCAAACAAAACTTTGACTTCCGCACTAGAAAGCGATTAAAAGAACGAAAGAACACTTACGAATGGTCCCCGAAAGCTAAACTTGATCCAGGAGCTCAGGTATGAAGCAATAACATCAACTTAGAGCTCTTTGATCAGTTTTGTGGGTTTTAACACAAATGGGGGGGGGGTATTTATAGGAAAAGCAAAACCGTTAGGATCGTTTCTTGAATATCGTGCCACGATCTCATGCGTACACTTGTCAAGATGTTGTGGTGGCTTATAATGACCTTAACCCCAGAGATGGTGAAAGGGCATTGCCCTTAGCATCTGCAGGGCTCATGCGGCCCGCGTCGGCATACAGGCATAACCCAGGCGGGCCGCCTGGCTATGTCTGATCCGTACAAAGTTTCAGAAATGGCAGTTTTAGTCCTTGTTGCATGTTTAAGCCATTTCCGACACTTCTAAGGCCCGTAAAGCCAACTTTAAGGCCCTAAAATGATGCCTAAACATTGTGGATGTGAAACATGCTCAAAAATATGTCGGATGTTGGTTCGTTTGGCCGTACGATCGCGATGTTCGGTTAATTACGACGGAATGCGCATAAGCGCGAAAAACGATCCAAATGACGCGACGAATGGATTTTTCTCATGCCAAACACTAAGGCATAATATTAGGATGCTTACCTAAATTCTTGGATGTCCAGATGTATTCAGAACGTAAGTTATGCGCGAAAGTGCAAACTTGTGCACTTTTTGACACTTTTAGCCCCTAAATGATCCAAAAGTTTGTTTTAGCATACAAAACCCCTCAAAGCCTATTTCTAAGCTATGTAAAGGATATTTATGGTATGTTTAACTTATGGACATGTTCCGGAATGTTTGTTACAGTTCAAATTGGCATACTTTCGCAGTTTGTCGAGTTTAGTCCCTGTAAGCGGATTAACTTGTTTTTGCCATACCAAAGCCTTCAAAACTTATTTCTAAGTTATGTAAAGGTTATTTAAGGTATGTTGAGTATATGTTGATGTTCCGGAGTATTTGTAGCATTAAACTGAGTACGTTTATGCACCAGTTTGCGTATAATTCTCCAGAAAGCGATGTAGAGTTTAAAATCGAACAAAAGTCAAAACATGAAAAATGTAAAACACAACCAAACAAACATTGGGATCAAATAACATTGTTTTATTGATAACTGAACTGTTCATAATGATTTCGAGCACAAATGTTACAGTCTCCCCTACTTGTGGAAATTTCGTCCCGAAATTTATTCAGAGGAAACTCGTGAAAAAAAGATGTGGATATTTCGCCTTCATTTGATCTTCACGTTCCCAAGTAAACTCGGGTCCATGTTTAGATTCCTAGCGAACCTTGACCAAAGGAATGCGCTTGCGTTTAAGCCACTTGACTTCACGTTCCATGATTTCTACCGGTTTCTCAACAAATTTCAGTGTTTTATCAACACGAATTTCGTCAAGCGGTATGTGGAGGGTTTCATCAGCTAAACACCTCTTGAGATTGGACACATGAAAGGTTGGATGAACATTTCCAAGTTCAGGAGGTAACTCAAGTCTGTAGGCTACCTTACCGATTCTTTCGACGATCTTGAATGGTCCAACGTATCTAGGTGCAAGTTTTCCTTTCTTTCCAAATCTGATCACACCTTTCCAAGGTGAGACCTTAAGTAATACACGATCACCGACTTGAAAATCCAAGGGCTTGCGTTTTAGGTCCGTGTAACTCTTTTGACGGCTTCTAGCTGTCTGAAGGTTATCACGAACTTTCTTAACCTTGTCTGTTGTCTCTAAAATGAGGGCAGGTCCAGTAAGTTGAGCCTCGCCGATCTCATTCCAGTAGATTGGTGAACGACATTTTCGACCATAGAGAGCCTCGAAAGGAGCCATGTTGATGCTGGAGTGATAACTATTGTTGTAGGAGAATTCGATCAACTGAAGATGTGAATCCCAACTACCACCAAAATCGATCACACAAGCTCTAAGCATATCCTCCAGTGTCTGGATTGTTCTTTCAGATTGGCCATCCGTTTGTGGATGATAAGCTGTGCTCAGATTAAGTTGGGACCCCATAGCAGATTGCATGGTTCTCCAAAAATGAGAAGTGAAACGAGCATCTCTGTCAGAAATGATGTTTAAAGGAACACCATGTCGAGCTACAATTTCATCCACGTAGATTTGAGCAAGTTTGTCAGCCGAAAAATCCTCACGGATTGGCAAGAAATGCACTGACTTGGTAAGACGATCAACGACTACCCAGATGGCATCATGACCTTTCTTCGTGCGCGGGAGTTTGGTAATGAGATCCATGGTAATGTTTTCCCATTTCCAAACTGGGATCTCTGGTTGCTCCAATAAACCAGAAGGACGCTGATGTTCAGCCTTAACCTTAAGATATGTAAGGCATTTTGATACATATAAGGCAATGTCTTTCTTCGTACCAGGCCACCAATACTGAATACGAAGATCCTTATACATCTTATCTGAGCAAGGATGAATAGAATAACGAGACTTATGGGCTTCATCCATAAGCAGGGTACGAAGATTATCTTGGCTCGGGACCCACAAACGGTCCATGAAGTAATACGATCCATTGTCCTTCAGTTCAAGAGCAGGTGTTATGTGATAAGGAAATTCCTTATCCATCAAACCTTGCGATACACAAGATTTTTGAGCCTGAGAAATACGGGCTTGGATATCGGATTGAGCTTGAACAACAGATTGGATATGAACACAGTGAAGCTCAGTACGTTCCTTGCGACTCAAAGCATCGGCTACGACATTCGCCTTACCAGGATGGTAGCGAATTTCGCAGTCATAGTCGTTTAGAAGTTCAACCCAACATCGTTGCCTCATGTTGAGCTCTTTCTGATTGAAGATATGCTGAAGACTTTTGTGGTCCGTGAAAACCACACATTTTGTACCGTACAAAGAGTGTCTCCAGATCTTAAGAGCGAAGACAACTGCACCCAACTCAAGATCATGAGTGGTGTAGTTCTTCTCATGTATCTTCAACTGCCTTGATGCGTATGCTATGACTTTGTTTCTTTGCATCAGGACGCAGCCAAGACCTAATTTAGATGCGTCGCAATAAACGACGAAATCATCAATGCCCTCAGGCAATGTTAGGACAGGCGCGTCGCAAAGCTTTTGTTTCAAAGTCAGAAACGCTTCCTCTTGTTTGACTCCCCAATCAAATGGCTTGTTCTTCTGAGTTAGAGCAGTTAGAGGAACTGCAATCTTTGAGAAGTTCTCAATGAAGCGGCGGTAATAACCCGCTAGACCAAGAAAAGAACGAACTTCAGTAGGAGTAGTAGGTGTATCCCAATCCTTAATCGCACTGATCTTGGAGGGATCTACATGAATACCTTGTTCGTTGTCAATATGTGCTAAGAATTGAACTTCTTTAAGCCAGAATTCACACTTGGAGAATTTGGCGAAAAGTTGCTCTTTCTTTAGGAGTTCCAAAGTAAGACGAAGATGTTGCTCATGATCAGCTCGCGTCTTAGAATAAATCAAGATATTATCAATGAAAACGATGATGAACTTATCCAAATAAGGCTTGCAGACCCTATTCATCAAGTCCATGAAAACAGCAGGAGCATTAGTCAAACCGAATGGCATGACTGTGAACTCATAATGCCCATAGCGAGTGCGGAACGCTGTCTTGGGAATATCTTCTTCATGCACACGAAGTTGATGATATCCAGATCGCAGATCAATCTTTGAAAAATAAGAAGCCCCTTGCAATTGATCAAAGAGATCATCAATGCGAGGTAGGGGATATCGATTCTTGATGGTGAGCTTGTTAAGCTCATGATAATCGATACACATCCTAAAAGATCCATCCTTCTTCTTTACAAAGTGAACGGGAGCACCCCAATGTGAAAAGCTAGGATGGATGAAACCTTTGTCAGAAAGTTCCTGCAGCTGCTTAGACAACTCTTGCATCTCGGACGGTGCAAGACGATATGGAGCTCTGGCAATGGGATTTGCACCAGGTATGAGATCAATACGGAACTCGACTTGGCCTGCTGGGGGTAGACCAGGTAACCCTTCAGGGAAAACCTCTGAATAATCCCGAACGACAGGAATATCTTGAATAGACTTACCTTGGCCCTTATCTGCTACCACATGTGCCAAAAATGCCACATAGTTCTTTCGCAAATACATCCGAGCTTTAAAACAAGACATGAGTTTGAGACCACCAGCAGGTTTCTCACCATGAACCTGTAGGATCTCACCTGACGAAAGCGGCATGCGTATGATCTTCTCAAAACAAACTATCTCGGCGCGATACTTGGCTAACCAATCCATACCCACAATAACGTTGAAGCTTCCAAGTTGCATAGGCGTGAGGTCAATAGGAAAAAGATGGTTGTTAAGGTTCAACTGGCAGTTGCGGAGAACAGAATCAAGAACAATGGGTTCACCGCTTGCCACTTCTACTGTCAATGGTTTACCTAGTTTCGTTCTAGACACTCGAAGCAATGGTTCAAAAGATAACGACACAAAACTTTTATCGGCACCCGAATAAAAAAGAAACAGATGCTGGCTGATTATTAATAAAGAACGTATCGTTCACCACATTATCATCTGCTTGTGACTCTTGTGCATTCATGTTGAAGACTCGACCTCGAGCCTGAGCCTGATTCTGATTGGCATTCTGATTCTGGTTAGCTAGCCTTGGGCACCGATTTCTGTAGTGGGTCAGATCCCCACAGTTATAACAAGCACCTGTGTCACACCCCCAAAATCCACCCGCGGATAACACCCGCTTCGGGGGCGTGACTGACCAGGATCTAGCCACCAATTATACTAAGCATTGGTTAATATTAAAGTAACACTTACTAACCATACGATTAGCAAATATCAAGTTCAGAGTTTTAAGTTCAGAGAAAATGTAGCGGAAGCATAATTAACAGTTTTGAACATTGTTCGCAAGGTAAACATAGTAAATGCCCAACACACGGGCAGACGACCACTACACATCCCAAGCAGCTGCTCCAGTCACTGGCCACCTGCAAAGCATGCAGTAAAGGGGTCAACAATAATGCTGAGTGAGTTCACTAGTTGTCCAGTTTTAATTACCAAAAACTTGTTTCACCAGTTAATTTATCCGTTTATACATGCCATGGGGAGCTACCCCAAAAGTTAGCGACTAAACCGTTTTCTAATACCGAACACTAGGTAACCGAATGCGTTTCCGCAGGATGCCCCGATGTCAATGTTCTATCATCATTGACGGATGCCTGAGTACATTAGTTCACGACCGATCCCATACCATGGCACGGTGTGAGGCTGGTAAAACCTAAATAGCGCTATCAACTAATAACCCGTTCGCCTGGCACCGGCGACTAATCGGTATTATGTAGTAGGGACTTGAGTGATAGAGTTGCGTTTAGTGCCGTTAGTTGCAATCCGTATAAACAGTAATTAACTAAAAAGGTTTCCCAATACAAGGGAAGATAAAGTAAGTTTGTTTCCCAATAACTAGGGAAGGAGTGTAGACGGTATCCCCTTTACAAGGGGATAGGGTTGTTTTAGTCTCGTGTCCCAAACCACCGGGACGCATGCTTTTAAGTTGTGAACTCACCTTGGGTTGCTCGGTATGATACGTTACTTGGTTAAGTGTGTTGGTCACCACGTCCTAACATGGTTACCAAATATGGGTCAAGTCGGGTACAAGTAAACACGTCTAGCATACACGTATACAAGCAGTTGACAGGCAGAAACACAAACAGTAACATGTATACATACAGTAGCAGATCAAAATGAAGTCCAGTCAACAGGAGGCCCAACAGTTGAAGTCCAAAACAACAAGACAAACAGTCAAGGCCCAATAACATAAAACAGCCCAGTCGAAACTAAGGTGGTTGCGACTCGCAACCGAGGTTGCGACTCGCAACTGCGGTCTCGGTCCGTCACGTTTTGGTTACGACTCGTAACCGGAGATTGCGACTTGGCAGGTGTGGTTGCGACTCGCAACCAGGTTTGATGCGTGCTGATTGCGACTCGCAACTGGAAGGTTTCGGCTGGTCATGTGTGGTTTCGAGTAGCAACCAATGGTTGCGACTCGCAACCGTGATAACGTGCATGGCAATCCCTTCTAGAACCTGTCATTTTGTACGAACCAATAGAAATGCATTTTCATGAAAATTATGTACCATTTCCACTAAAACATGTTTGTTTGTCTGATCATTAGCCAAAACAGATCAAATATACACATTTCAAAAATATTCCAAAGGCATTCAAACTGTTCTTCATGTTCATCATTGTCATTTAACAGAACATTCAAGCAATAAACTGAAAATCATTCAAACAAAGACATATTACTAAAACCCAAAACCGTGTACTTAAAACCTCATAATCAAGCCCTTGATATAATTATTCAAGCAATTTGCACGTATCCGAAACATACATTTATAATGACCACAATCCATCTAAACTTTCTAACAAACCGAGATACACCCAAACATCTTTTTAATCAACATCAACAAGCACAAACCAAGAAGGATCATATAAAAGCCCAAACACTAACCGGTTACCCATTTAACACATTTTGATCCACACAAACATGTCAACAAACATCATCCATACACAAGAATCATAGTAACACATACATATATTTGTCCTAGTGACCTTATTAACACATGAACATCTAGAAGGAGCCAAAACCACTAACCGGTTATAGATTCAAGGTGTGCGGGTATGATGGATCGATGAATGAGCTTCCGGTTGGCGGTTCCGAGCTAAAGCCGAGTATGTTCTTGATGTTGGTTGAACCCGAGAAGAAGGAGAAGGATGAGAAGAGTGGTCTTGGTTGCTAGAACTTTAGGGTTTTGTGTGAGAGATGAGAGTGTGAGAAGGGAGTGTGTAAAATGGCTAAGGGAGGTGGGGTTGGGTTTATATAGTGCACCGAGTTGGGCTAGGGGTTTCCGGGTTGGGTTTCTCGGCTACAAGGCCTTAACCGGCCCAAGTGCTTCACTGTTCACTCGAGACCGTGGTCTCGAGTCGGGTCTCGGGTTTGGTTCACATATATATAACACTTATATATATATACATACACATAAGTAAATCGGCACATAACACATAATAACAAATAGTTTTTTTTTCATATATTTTTACTGTTAGTCGATTGCGTACATGTTCGTCACATCGAAAGGTTATCCGGAAAGATCCGAGGTGTCACATTATCCCCAAGTTTTAGGAACTTTCGTCCCGAAAGTTAAGGCAGCCACTGTCAAGCTAGTGTAAGTGAAAGCGTTTCAACGGGGTGTCACATCATCCCCCCGTTAGTTTGGAATTTCGTCCCGAAATTCGTTCGTAGCTTCAGTGCTGGGATTTTCGTTAGGGAACAGCTGGGGATATTTGCGCTTCATTTGGTCTTCCCGCTCCCAGGTATACTCTGGGCCACGTCGCGAGTTCCAACGAACTCGTACAAGAGGTATCTGGCTACGTTTGAGGAATTTGATCTCTCGATCAGTGATCTCAATCGGTTCCTCAGTAAAGTGTAGCTGTTCGTCAATCGTCAGTTCCTTAAAAGGAATCACAAGTGTTTCATCCGACAAACACTTCTTTAGGTTGGATACATGAAAGACGTTATGTACCGCACTCAGCTCTTCAGGCAGGTTCAATCTGTAAGCGACCTTACCGATCTTCTCGGTAATTTCGAATGGTCCGATATATCGCGGATTAAGCTTGCCCCGTTTACCAAAGCGAACCACACCCTTCCAGGGTGAGACTTTAAGTAGAACCCGGTCACCGACCTGGAATTCCAATGGTTTCCTACGCTTATCAGCGTAGCTCTTCTGACGGTCACGAGCTGCCGCCATGCGTTGTCTGATCTGGGCAATCTTTTCCGTTGTATCTACCACCATCTCGGGACCCGTGATTTGACTATCACCGATTTCCGCCCAGCAGAGAGGTGACCGGCATTTACGACCGTACAATGCCTCAAAAGGTGCTGCCTGAATACTGGTGTGGTAGCTGTTGTTGTATGAGAATTCTACTAACGGTAGATGCTTCTCCCAGTTCTTGCCAAAGTCGATCACACACGCTCTAAGCATGTCTTCTAGAGTCTGGATGGTACGTTCGGACTGTCCATCCGTTTGCGGGTGATAAGCAGTGCTCATATCCAAACGTGAGCCAAAGCATTTGTGCATAGCTTGCCACAATTCCGAAGTAAATCGAGCGTCTCGGTCGGAAATAATCGAGGTTGGCACTCCGTGCCTCGAAACTACTTCCTTTAAGTAAATCTCTGCCAAGGTAGAAAACTTGTCTGTTTCCTTAATAGCCAGAAAGTGCGCGGACTTGGTCAATCGATCTACGATTACCCAAATAGCATCATTTCCTCGTTGAGATCTAGGTAACCCTGTAACAAAATCCATGGAAATTTGCTCCCATTTCCATTTCGGGATTTCTGGTTGTTGGAGTAGACCTGCTGGCTTCTGGTATTCTGTCTTGACTCTCGCGCAAGTCAAACATTTGCTAACGTATGTTGCTATGTGGGCCTTCATACCAGGCCACCAGTAGGTAGTCTTTAAATCATGGTACATCTTGTCCGAACCAGGATGTACTGAGTAGCGGGACTTGTGGGCTTCGTCCATCACGAGTTCACGTAAACCTCCAAAGAGTGGAACCCAGATGCGTCCTGTTACATAGTAAGCACCATCTTCTTTCTGTTCTAGTTGCTGTCTCGACCCTCGCAGAGACTCAGCCCTGATGTTTTCCGGCTTCAATGCTTCAACTTGAGCATTTCGAATCTGGGTAGGGAGGTTAGACTGGATGGTAAGTTGCAGTGCTCGCACGCGCTTTGGTACGGTGTCCTTTCGACTGAGGGCGTCTGCCACGACATTGGCCTCGCCCGGATGATACTTGATGGCGCATTCGTAGTCATTCAAGAGTTCGATCCATCGACGCTGTCGCATGTTCAATTCCTTTTGCCTAAAAATATGCTCGAGGCTCCTGTGATCGGTGTAAATAGTGCACTTGGTACCGTACAGGTAATGTCTCCATATCTTAAGAGCAAAGATCACTGCTCCCAGTTCCAAGTCATGCGTCGTGTAGTTCTTTTCATGCGTCTTGAGTTGTCGTGAGGCGTAGGCAATAACTTTCTCGCGTTGCATTAACACGCAACCGAGTCCATGAATAGACGCATCGCAGTAAACCACAAAGTCGTCAGTACCGTCGGGCAACGAGAGAATAGGAGCGCTACAGAGGTTATCCTTAAGCCTCTGAAAAGCAGATTCCTGTGCTGCATTCCACTTGTAGGCGACGCCTTTCTGAGTGAGTGTTGTGAGAGGTTGTGCAATCTTTGAGAATCCCTGAATGAATCTGCGGTAGTAGCCTGCTAAACCCAAGAATTGACGAACTTCAGTGGGGGTCTTAGGTGTAGGCCAGTTCTTTATCGATTCGATCTTAGCTGGGTCGACATGAATTCCGTTCTTATTAACTACATGGCCGAGGAAATGGACTTCTCGAAGCCAGAAGTCACATTTAGAGAATTTGGCGTACAGTTGCTCGTTGCGAAGGAGTTCGAGGATAAGGCGTAGGTGCTGTTCATGCTCTTCTTGACTTTTCGAGTAAATCAGAATATCATCGATAAACACGATCACGAATTTGTCGAGGTAAGGCTTACATACGCGGTTCATAAGATCCATGAACACTGCAGGTGCGTTAGTCATTCCAAAAGGCATAACAAGGAACTCGTAATGACCATAACGAGTCCTGAACGCAGTCTTGGAAATATCTTCGTTACGAACTCTCAGCTGATGATAACCTGATCGCAGGTCAATCTTTGAATAGTAGCTCGATCCTTGCAACTGATCGAATAGGTCGTCGATGCGCGGGAGAGGGTAACGATTCTTGATGGTAACCTTGTTCAACTCACGATAGTCGATGCACATTCGGAATGTGCCGTCCTTCTTCTTGACAAAGAGCACTGGGGCTCCCCAGGGTGATGAACTAGGACGGATAAATCCTTTATCCAATAGTTCTTGTAGTTGCGTAGAGAGTTCCTTCAGTTCTGCAGGGGCTAGACGGTACGGTGCACGAGCTATGGGTGCTGCTCCAGGAGCTAGCTCGATTTGGAATTCGACCTGACGGTGAGGAGGGAGTCCAGGTAGTTCCTCAGGAAATACCTCGGGATAGTCGCGTACTACAGGAAAATCTTCGATCCTCTTTTCCTTTTCGCGAGTATTGGTGACGAGTGCTAAGATAGCGGTGTGCCCTTTCTGCAAACACTTCTGGGCTTTTAGAAGCGAGATAATGCCTGTGACTTCTCCACCTTTGTTGCCTTTGACGATGAGGGGTTGACCAGAACGGCGAGGTATACGAACTGCTTTCTCTTGACAGAGGATCTCAGCACGATGTTTGGATAACCAATCCATACCAATAACAACGTCGAAGCTTCCAAGTTTGACAGGGAAAAGATCGATACTAAACGTATGGCCAGACAATTCTAGGGTGCAGTCGTGGATCACATGCGTGGCCTCGATGTTCTTACCATTAGCTATCTCGACGGTATGCTTAGAACTTAATAATGCGGGCGAATGCTTAAGTTTCTTACTAATGCGAAGGGATACATAACTGGCATCGGCACCGGAATCAAATAACACAGAAACATAACGATCATCAAGTAGGAACTTACCCGCCACGACGTTGGGATCGTTCCTAGCTTCTCCAGCTCCAATCACGAAAGCTCTGCCCCTTGCATTTCCAGCATTGTTGTTTTGCTCATTGTTCCCAGCTCCCTGATTGTTGCGATTCTGATTCAGTTCAGGGCAATCCTTTCGCATGTGCCCCGTTGCCCCGCATTTAAAACATACTCTGTTGTTTCCCTGCTGCTGTTGCTGTTGAGGTTGTTGCTGATTCTGCCTTGCTGGGAACTGACTTCTGCAATCCTTGGCTTCGTGCCCCATCTTGTGGCATCGCTGACACTGACCCTTGTTACATGCCCCATTGTGGTGCCTGTTACACTTGTTGCACTTAGGGTAGTTTCCCCGGTAGCCACCCTGTTGCTGAGTGCCTTTGTTGTTGTCAGTTTTCCTTTGCTGAGCTGGGGCTTGAGTAGGGTTTGCATCCTTACCCTGATTTCCATCCCACTTTCGTTTGCCATCACTAGAAGTTCCTTCCGCAGCACTGATCCTTTTGGGCAACCTGCCCTCTTCCACAGCCTGATCAGTGAGTTTGTGAGCAAGTCGAACGATCGGCTGAATGGTAGTGTGGTTGGCTGAAGTTACATGGCTTCGAATTTCTGGAGCCAGACCCTTGATGTACAGTTCGATCCTTCGATACATAGGTCGAGACATGTTTGGACAAAGAGCAGCATAGTCGTTGGACAGCTTGGTGTAGGTCTCAATCTCTGACCCAACCATCTTGAGTTCATAGTACTCATTCTCAAGCTTGTGGATGTCATCCCTGTGACAGTACTCTTCCTTGATCATATCCTTGAAATCTTCCCACGCAGTAGCGTTTGCAGTCTCCAAGCCAAGCATTTGAATTTGCGCCTTCCACCATGAAAGTGCGCTTCCCTCTAGAGTACCAGTAGCAAACTTCACCCAATTAGCAGTTGGGCATTCACAGACAGCAAAAACAGCTTCGACCTTCTCAATCCAGTGCAGAAGGCCTATGGCACCCTCCGTGCCATTGAAAGGAAGAGGCTTGCAATCCATAAAGGTCTTGAAGGTACAAACACGTGGTTGCACAGGTGCAGGCTGACCTATCGGGTGAGCTGCGAAAGCTGCAGCCACAGTGTTGAGCAGGCTAGTGAACTGAGCCGGGGTCATGTTGACGTTTCCTCGTCCGCGTCCACTCATTGTCTTCATAACCAGAAAACATAGTATGAGTGTGATGTCGTAACATAGCGAGAATAAGATAGAAGAGAGAAGACGCATCTATCTAATCAGGTAACTAGTACGTATAGTAAAGCAGAAAGCATAAGACAAGTAAGCAAGTAACTATGGGTCCGAGCTATGAGGTCAGATAAGTCGAGCCTTGTACTTGGAGTGTAGTGTCGTCACGAGTCACGGGTTATAGTCTGGTTTTTCTCAAAAAGATTTTTCCCCTTTTTAAAACCAAGTTCACTATAACCAATGGCTCTGATACCAATCTGTCACACCCCCAAAATCCACCCGCGGATAACACCCGCTTCGGGGGCGTGACTGACCAGGATCTAGCCACCAATTATACTAAGCATTGGTTAATATTAAAGTAACACTTACTAACCATACGATTAGCAAATATCAAGTTCAGAGTTTTAAGTTCAGAGAAAATGTAGCGGAAGCATAATTAACAGTTTTGAACATTGTTCGCAAGGTAAACATAGTAAATGCCCAACACACGGGCAGACGACCACTACACATCCCAAGCAGCTGCTCCAGTCACTGGCCACCTGCAAAGCATGCAGTAAAGGGGTCAACAATAATGCTGAGTGAGTTCACTAGTTGTCCAGTTTTAATTACCAAAAACTTGTTTCACCAGTTAATTTATCCGTTTATACATGCCATGGGGAGCTACCCCAAAAGTTAGCGACTAAACCGTTTTCTAATACCGAACACTAGGTAACCGAATGCGTTTCCGCAGGATGCCCCGATGTCAATGTTCTATCATCATTGACGGATGCCTGAGTACATTAGTTCACGACCGATCCCATACCATGGCACGGTGTGAGGCTGGTAAAACCTAAATAGCGCTATCAACTAATAACCCGTTCGCCTGGCACCGGCGACTAATCGGTATTATGTAGTAGGGACTTGAGTGATAGAGTTGCGTTTAGTGCCGTTAGTTGCAATCCGTATAAACAGTAATTAACTAAAAAGGTTTCCCAATACAAGGGAAGATAAAGTAAGTTTGTTTCCCAATAACTAGGGAAGGAGTGTAGACGGTATCCCCTTTACAAGGGGATAGGGTTGTTTTAGTCTCGTGTCCCAAACCACCGGGACGCATGCTTTTAAGTTGTGAACTCACCTTGGGTTGCTCGGTATGATACGTTACTTGGTTAAGTGTGTTGGTCACCACGTCCTAACATGGTTACCAAATATGGGTCAAGTCGGGTACAAGTAAACACGTCTAGCATACACGTATACAAGCAGTTGACAGGCAGAAACACAAACAGTAACATGTATACATACAGTAGCAGATCAAAATGAAGTCCAGTCAACAGGAGGCCCAACAGTTGAAGTCCAAAACAACAAGACAAACAGTCAAGGCCCAATAACATAAAACAGCCCAGTCGAAACTAAGGTGGTTGCGACTCGCAACCGAGGTTGCGACTCGCAACTGCGGTCTCGGTCCGTCACGTTTTGGTTACGACTCGTAACCGGAGATTGCGACTTGGCAGGTGTGGTTGCGACTCGCAACCAGGTTTGATGCGTGCTGATTGCGACTCGCAACTGGAAGGTTTCGGCTGGTCATGTGTGGTTTCGAGTAGCAACCAATGGTTGCGACTCGCAACCGTGATAACGTGCATGGCAATCCCTTCTAGAACCTGTCATTTTGTACGAACCAATAGAAATGCATTTTCATGAAAATTATGTACCATTTCCACTAAAACATGTTTGTTTGTCTGATCATTAGCCAAAACAGATCAAATATACACATTTCAAAAATATTCCAAAGGCATTCAAACTGTTCTTCATGTTCATCATTGTCATTTAACAGAACATTCAAGCAATAAACTGAAAATCATTCAAACAAAGACATATTACTAAAACCCAAAACCGTGTACTTAAAACCTCATAATCAAGCCCTTGATATAATTATTCAAGCAATTTGCACGTATCCGAAACATACATTTATAATGACCACAATCCATCTAAACTTTCTAACAAACCGAGATACACCCCAAACATCTTTTTAATCAACATCAACAAGCACAAACCAAGAAGGATCATATAAAAGCCCAAACACTAACCGGTTACCCATTTAACACATTTTGATCCACACAAACATGTCAACAAACATCATCCATACACAAGAATCATAGTAACACATACATATATTTGTCCTAGTGACCTTATTAACACATGAACATCTAGAAGGAGCCAAAACCACTAACCGGTTATAGATTCAAGGTGTGCGGGTATGATGGATCGATGAATGAGCTTCCGGTTGGCGGTTCCGAGCTAAAGCCGAGTATGTTCTTGATGTTGGTTGAACCCGAGAAGAAGGAGAAGGATGAGAAGAGTGGTCTTGGTTGCTAGAACTTTAGGGTTTTGTGTGAGAGATGAGAGTGTGAGAAGGGAGTGTGTAAAATGGCTAAGGGAGGTGGGGTTGGGTTTATATAGTGCACCGAGTTGGGCTAGGGGTTTCCGGGTTGGGTTTCTCGGCTACAAGGCCTTAACCGGCCCAAGTGCTTCACTGTTCACTCGAGACCGTGGTCTCGAGTCGGGTCTCGGGTTTGGTTCACATATATATAACACTTATATATATATACATACACATAAGTAAATCGGCACATAACACATAATAACAAATAGTTTTTTTTTCATATATTTTTACTGTTAGTCGATTGCGTACATGTTCGTCACATCGAAAGGTTATCCGGAAAGATCCGAGGTGTCACAACCTGGTAGGTAGTTTGGTCATGTAGCTTGACCTTGTTGCTGAGCAGGAGGCTGAGCAACTTGTTGAGCCGGGTTCTGAACTGCGCGATTTTGAGTAAACCGACAAACATCGGCAAGATGACCTGACTTCCCACAGTTAGTACAGAAACGGCACTGATGTTGTGGCTGATGGTGGCTGTTGCATCTATTGCACAAAGGTGCATTCCCTGAATAGGGCTTCTTGGCTGGAGGCTGTGCAGGTTGGTTGGGAGCTGCCTGGTTAGCTTGGGCAGTGACAGCAAAATTTTGGGAAGCCTTACGCTTCCTTGACCCCCTTGAGGAACCAGAATCCTTTCACTTCTTGTTTTGACCTTTCTTGCTATCTTCCTTGTCAGACGACTGTTTCTTGCCCTTGTCACCCTTCATGTGTAATTTATTCTTCCGAATCTGCGACTCAGTCAATGTCGCTGATAATTCGATCGCCTGACGGAGTGTGGTAGGCTTACTACCAGTAATGATGTCTTGTACCGAGTCAGGAAGGCCGTCGATGTACCTTTCGATGGCCTTGTCGAGTGGGGCAACCATAGTCGGGCAAAGCAGACTCAACTCCTCAAACCTATCAGTATATGCCCTGTGCTCGCCACTATCTTGCTTCAAAACATCAAACTCTTTCTCCAACGCTCGTTGTTCATGACGAGGACAAAACTCCCTCATCATAAGAGCTCTAAGTTCAGCCCACGTCTGTGCTAGAGCAACTTCTGCACCACGGTCTCTCATTACCCCATTCCACCATGTAAGAGCCCTCTTCTGAACGTGGCGAAAAGTATTCTCAATGCTCTCGAACCATTGAAGAAGCCCAATTGCTCCCTCAAAACCACTAAACTTGAGTGGTTTAGCCGAGTTAAAATTCTTGAAATTGCATGGAGCATTGTTGTTGTTGTTGGCTGGGTTCCATTGAGCAAAGAGATTTGGGAATTGAGCAGCCATTTGCTGTGCAATGATTTCTGCCAGTTCGGCAGTAGCTATCTGGCTTTCGCGTCGAGGAGGCATTCTAAAAGAGGAAAACATGAAAGGAAACGAGTGAGATGATTGGATGAAGAGGATGAAATGAAACACAATCAACAAAAGCAAAGATGGTGGTTACGCATCGCAAAGCAAACAAGCGACACGAAATGTCTAGTCAAAGTAAGGGGGTCAAAAATAATGTATCGCGAAGACATGTTCGCCTATAAGTGAACACTCACCCCAAGAGTTCCCAGGTAAGAGTGACTGGTCCGATTATGTGGATTTGTACGAACACTCTAGCCTTAGACAGAAAACTCAGAGTACAGGCATTCATTCTTCCAGTTCGCACGTGTTCACACTATTAAAGCCCAAAACTTTGACGAGACTTTTGAAAATTCAAAAGGGTTCAAAACCATATAACAGAGGGTTCAAAACCTAGTAATCAATCATCCTAGAATAGATGATTAATTTTCAAAGCGGATTCGGAACCCATGTTCTCGTTGTGGTTATCACCTAAGGATAGGTGAAGTGCATGTTTTAAAAATCTAAACACAAGATAACTTGTGTTAGGGTCCTAGAAAGTTATAGTCTAGGTCAAAGCATTACTAATAACCTAATTCCCTATAACCATTGTGTCACACCCCAACCGATGGCGGAAACATCGGGATGAGACGAACAAATTGCTCAAAACAACATAACACTATTTGTGACAATATTGATTAAGTCAAATTTCATAAATGGCTCAAATGTCATACATTGTTCAACATGATCAAAACATAAATCAAATTTCAAACATAGTTTATTTTCTAGGTGAGTTTCTAGTCCACCCTAACTTGATTTCTTCATCACTTCGTCTATCAACCTGCAACATGTATTAAAATAACATCAACAAAAAAATGTTGGCGAGTATACAAGTTTGATACGTAGCATAGTAGAATAAAATAGTTTAAGTACTCATATCCAACATGAACAACATAATACAAGTTACTAATATGCTAAAACAGTGTCACTATATGTCAAACCCAAGTTTCCAACGCAAACACCCCAAGACTCACTCAAGGGCGGTGCATACTCCTATAGCATAGGAGTTTAATAAGTATAAGAAGTCTAACAAGTCTCACAAGTTTAACAAGTTTAACAAGTCTAACAAGTTTAATAAGTTTAACAAGGTTAATGAGCATATGGACACGAAAAGTTTACCTAACATACGAGATTAACAAGCATCAAATTGTGTCATGTTTAAAATGGATAGAGTGTCACAGCCCGAAATATCAGAGTTGGCGTGACTGGACCGGTATCTTCATTGCACAGCGGAAGGAAATAAGCTAAGACTTCTAGAAAATGAACGCCTGCTAGGTACTCGAATTTCCATGGGTTCTCCTATTCCAACCGTTCCTTAGTTTTAAAAATGCAACCTGAGAAAGAACATGCGAAAAAGTCAACATAAAGTTGAGCGAGTTCATAGTTTGTTTTGAAAAGATTTGAAATAAATCTTTTTGATAACCGGTTTAAAAGTTGTGGAGAAAGCATAGTAAAATCATTTTCTCGGCATGATATATGAAAGTTGTGAGTCTTGCCCACGAGAGTCTTTGTAAGCAGGACCAACTCGTCCTCTTACTTGTACATAAGTTGAAAACGTTACCCAAGTTTGTAAATCCATGTATTTGTGAGTTTACATCAAATGAATCTTAAAAACATTTGAAAGTTATAGTGTTGTAAGTTGGTATGTAATGCGTCTATGAACATGTTGATCATTAATGTGTAGCTAAGACATTAATATGTGTGCCGACATAGGAAGCACTCAACCCGGTAGACGATTTAAGTGTCGATTCACTTCGACAGGGACACAAAAGCACTCTAAGTGGCCGCACAAGGACCGTGAGTGGGGCTCGCCCGTACCCGATAGATCTACCCCCTGTTCCGTGGTCCTTAAAAGGATTAATGGTGCCTAAGTTAGCGCCTATTCGCACGTGATCCAAGAGTTCATTCCATAGCTTAATCATACCCTAGTTAATATGTATTTCAAAAGAAAAAGGGGGACATAAACCCATTGGGTTGTCTCGTTGTTCGTACGCAGAACAACCCAGTCCCGTTGTAGTAAGTAGGACATTCCTGTCACTAGTCATGAAAATCATACACGTTTGTGAAAATACGCGTTTGTTTTGTAAAACCGGTATGTTTAGTATAAACCGTTCGTAAACCATTTGAGTTCCTTGAAATCCATTCGCAATATGGTCTAGAAATATGAGTTTTCGTTCAACGAAAAGTTGTTTATTTTTGCAAAACTTGCATGTCTTTCCACCCCCGAAAACATTTATAAAAATGTAAAACAGTAAAAAGTGGGGGTTATGAACTCACCTCGACATCCTTGTGCAAAGCTAGCTAAGAGTGATTCCATGATGTCATTCCAAGAATGTGACCTCGCTAGCGTGCAACTAAAGCATTCCTAATCAAGAAATAATTATAAGTTTTCTAATTAATCAACGTAGTTAAACTACGTGTCCGAGCTCTACCGAATCGTTAACTGAACGATTCTAAGAAGGTGTTATTAGTTTGACTTAGAATAACCAATCGATGGTTATTTGATCCCGTTCATAATCAGGATAAAACTAAGTCTCGAGATCGACTTAGTTTTCGAGTGATTAAGATATATATTTATACATATTCAAATACTAGCGATGTCGTGTTGGTCGTCGTGAATAGAAATACGTAGGTAAATAATGGTACGTATTCGAAACGTCGTATATGATACGGTAACATACCATTGTAGTTTTCGTAGGATGGTAATAAGTAAATATACATATATATACATACATACATATATATATATATATATTCTAAAACTTGACGTGTGAAATAAATATTCGAATTCACGGTATTTGAAATAAATATAAACTATTACATTTTTTTTTATAAAAGTATACGAATCAATGGTATTTGAAAATAGAGTTTCCAAATTATCGCCACCCGACATTATTTTTGTTTTATAAAAGAGTTCGGGATAATTTGGGCTTAGCGGCGTTTTGAAAGTAAATATATAGCTTAATATTTATTATTGTAAAAATAGTCGAAAATCTTGACTTCTGAAACGACACAAACCATTATGTTAAATTTTATGAAAGTTTTTGAGTTCTATATGTCGTCAAAATATATATTACACTTTATATTTGTTTTGAAAAAAAATATACTATTGACATCCGATGAACGTCATTTAGGAATTATAATTGTTTCGTATAACGGATTTTACAAAAATCGGACAGAGTTTCCTCTGTTTTTGGAATAACCCCGACAACACAAGTTGTCGTTATTTTGTCAAAACTCAACAATCAAATAATATTTCAACGCAATGTAATAACGATATATAGTTTTAGTCAAAATATATCAAACTGTAAAGAATCAATAATGCATAAACGTTATGTAATCGCTAAAGGTTCGAGCTCGGTTCGCGTAGAAATATAAACTATATAAATGATAAGACGAAAAATCCACGCCAATAAACTTTACCGGGTCTGCAGTTGACTGTGTTTTGACCCGACAGTTGACTGGTTGACCAAAGCTGATCGGTTGACTTTTGTTGACCCTTTTACCCGAACATCAAAACTGAAACGATTCTGATGTTGACCACAGTTAACCCGACGAGAACCCGAACCAAATCTTGGTTGACTAAAGTTGACCGAAACTCGAGCCGTGACCCGAGTCACGAATCTGACCCGAAATGCATCTGAACCGAGCACTAAGTTTGAACAAAAGTTGACCCGAAGCTTTTCAAACTGGTGTTTGACCAGCTTTAACCTGCTTTGACCGAACCCGTACTTGTTGAATCTGACCCGGAACCTGCTGACGTGAGCCCACTGAAAGAACGAAACCCGAGCCAAAAATCAAAACAACTGAATATGAAATCACCACCATTACCGCCGCCGGCTGCCGCCGATGGCTTCGTTTTTTTTTTTCGCTCAGCTACGTCCGACAGCACCATCATCAACATATCTCCACCGTCATCGGCAAATCTGCGATCGCCGATGAGTCTCGCCGGAGCGACGCAACTGCAGTCGCAGCCCTCTTCCTTCTCTGGTCTGCTTATACCTCGATCTATTCTCTCTCCGTCTCTTCTTGTTCTGTCGGAAGCACCACCATGCGCCGCCACCATAGAGGTGGTCGACCGTCAACCGAAGAGGGGGGGGTGACCGAGAGGTGTGGATGAGTTGAGTTTTTGTGTGCTTATAAGTTGCAGAGGGATTGTTTTGTGAATTAGGGTTTTAATGAAGGAAAAGAGGAGCATAACTACTGCTCGTTGTGTGCGAGTTTGGCCAGATTTTTCTAAATAAGAATGTTAGGTTATCACAAGTCTTATATAGGTAGGGTTATAGTTGATTTAAGTGGGCTTGGGCCCAAGGCCCGCAAGCCCAATCGCGTATTTTAAGTGGCCCGTTAATTTCTACGAACCTGTTTTCAAAACCCGAATTCACCGTAACATCGTAAAATAAAATTTTAGATTTAAAAACATGTAGAATAGTGCCAGTAGTTGTCGTTTGCACGTTCGATCGTTGATAACGGTAAAAATCGCGTAAAAGGCGGCGTTCACCGTTTTAATCCGTTTTCCAATCCGTTTCCAACTACGGATAATAAAATTTGAAAACGACGTTCAATATATCATAATATATTATTATCGCGACAAAAATTCTTGTCCGGTGCTTCCGTTTCATCGTTGATTGTCTGCGCGTTACTGTTTCCGCATCTTCGTTCATGTTTTCGCTTTGTGACATTCGATAGCGCTATAAATTCGCAAAACCAAACTCGTATATAAAATTCGTATTTGTCGGTGAGGTCAGTATTTTGTACGACATCAGTTCGTTATCGTTTAGCGTTACGCAGTTTCTTTGCAGATTATCATTCGCGTACTGTAAAGTCGTGTAGGCGTTCCTAGGCATTAAAAAAAAAACTTAATTGGGTTAACTCGTGCCTTAAACATTATTAATTATCGCCTTAAATGTTCGTTGATCACGTAGTTAGAAGCCGTTAATTACCGGTTGTCACATTCTCCCCCTGTTGCAGAAATTTCGTCCTCGAAATTTAGTGTATGTTATCTCCTCAAAGTTGTGTCGTTCCTAGGTAAGTCCGAATAACACCAAAGTGAATAACCGCGTAATCGAATAAAGACTTATTCGGATTACGTGAGTGTAAAGACATTTTGAGTCAATAAGAACCCAACGGTTCAACTGAGTTTGTTCCAGAAATCGATGTCAAGTGAACGAGATGTTGTGATACTATCACCAATGTGACTAGGTTTACTGGGTTCAACAAAAGAGGAAAATTCAACCAATGGAATTCCAAATGAACGTTGACAAACTGCAAATCAATTCAATTTTTTTTTTTTTTGAAACAATAGAATTTACTACCAATGGAAACTTGGGTTGGTTGTTGTATGATGGAAACTTGAATCAACAAGCTCAAATGGATAGTATCATGAAATGATTTGTCAACTATTGAACCAATAAATGAATAAGATGAAATCAACGTGTTGACATTACTGAGTTGCAAAGATACACCGAAATGAAATACAATCGAACCTGGTGTATCATTGTCTTAATACATAGTTGCATTAAGACTATTTAAATGATGTGTCAAACGAAAAGCATATACAGTTTCGCATGAGACGGTTGATCGTGATTAGCACAAGCTACAAGTTTTTACTGACACCGCAAGGTGTCGTATTGAATGAAACAATTCAATAATAGCGGTGACCGAACAAGTATCACCGTGTAAGAAGAAATCAGATGAAGGTTCAACGAAGTAAAAACAAATCTCATAGGATTTTCAATTGATATTGAAACAAATAAATAATGTTTTCCGATCGAAAATGAAAGAGCAATAGATATCACAAAATATTCGATCGATAATTAAATAACCGTTAAGAGGTATACCGAAATATGACATGAACTTGTGTACCATTATCTTAATACACGATTGTATTAAGACCACTGTAATATGATAATTCAGCAAAACGGATTTAATACAAATAAACAAATAAATAAATAACTAAATCCGTGCATGATGTGAGCAATGAGATTAGCGCAAGCTTCAGACTTGTAAAAAAAAACGCCACCACAAGGTGATCGTGATCAAAGAAACGATTCAACGAAGTCGAAGACCAAACAAGCCTACTATGGTTCGAAACAAACGAAGTGCTTGTTGGGATTAATTCGAATATGATGGCCTCAAACCATCATATGGGACCTTGAATTGAATGTATATTACGAGCAAGTCCAAACAATTGAACTTGGTTGAAACATAATCCAACCATGAATTCATGTATCAATAAGAAAGTTTCGACATGGCCACAACGAAAAACCATGTATGCCACTCAAAAGAAGATGAGTTTTCCAAGAAATCCGTCGACTCGATATCAAAGAGTCAACGCTTTGCAATAATGCAATCATTCAAATCAAAATGCAAAAACTCGAACATAGCGACACAATATTTGGAATTTGATAAAGCAACAATTTGGAGTGAAACCACATGCGCATCAAACAATATATGCGTATCGAATGAATTTGTCAAGAAATGAAACAATTGAGTGTTCGCTATCATGAAATAAAATCCTCATGGCGCAATGACCGTTAGGGGGAGTAGAAATACGAAAATCTACTCACTATATGCAAAAGTCAGAATTCAATAAAAGAAATTTAAGGACTTTACCTGGAAGTTCTTGTGATGTTCGGGTGTTAGATGACATCATCATGGAATGTCGAACATTGCATAATTGTCGTAAATGAAATAGGGGGAATGCGAAGACGTGTGACTTCTTTTGCAACGCCAAAAATTGTGAGTCTCTTTAAATTAAGTATCGACTGTTGTGAAATCTTGCTCTAACGTACCTCAGCGAGATTCGTGTCGTTTGCATGATCACGTGGCAAAGTGCTGCATTGCAGTCGGTAGTTCTCCCGCTGCCGGGATTAGCATCATTGCTATCGTTCCCAATCATGATTTCCCAAAGCCTTGTCTCGAAAGTCGTGTGTGATATACTTCGGCGTCCTCTGACGTATAGTTTAAGTTTCATGTATACTTGCGCACTAGCACTTCGTTTCGTGTAGAATGTGATGTGCTCCGACATCCGTTGACATATAATTTGAGTTACAAGTATTCCTGTGCACTAACGTTTCGTTTCGCGTAGGTTACCTGCTCGGGTAAGTGAAATAGCATCGACGACATAATATGATGGCGTTTACCCGGGTTAATAGTCGCAGTTTCTACGTAATGACCTTTAATGGATTTTAACATAAATTCTCCAAAGGTCCTAGATGCATGTTATCAAAACTCTTAAGGTTTTGCTTACTGTATGTAATCATTCATGTATCGTGTATCAAACGCAACTCTTGTGCATGTTTAAAATCGAAACAGTTGACTCATTGTTCTTGGCAACGGTTGGAACCCATATTCGAGTCTTAGGCGTTCTGTCTGTGTTCAATTCTTGATATCTAAGTCCCCAGAGGATAGTGAGGTTAAAGCCTAGGTATCTCTACAGAAACCTAATTCGCTGAAACCTATAGCTCTGATACCAATCTGTCACAGCCCGAAATATCAGAGCTGGCGTGACTGGACCGGTATCTTCATTGCACAGCGGAAGGAAATAAGCTAAGACTTCTAGAAAATGAACGCCTGCTAGGTACTCGAATTTCCATGGGTTCTCCTATTCCAACCGTTCCTTAGTTTTAAAAATGCAACCTGAGAAAGAACATGCGAAAAAGTCAACATAAAGTTGAGCGAGTTCATAGTTTGTTTTGAAAAGATTTGAAATAAATCTTTTTGATAACCGGTTTAAAAGTTGTGGAGAAAGCATAGTAAAATCATTTTCTCGGCATGATATATGAAAGTTGTGAGTCTTGCCCACGAGAGTCTTTGTAAGCAGGACCAACTCGTCCTCTTACTTGTACATAAGTTGAAAACGTTACCCAAGTTTGTAAATCCATGTATTTGTGAGTTTACATCAAATGAATCTTAAAAACATTTGAAAGTTATAGTGTTGTAAGTTGGTATGTAATGCGTCTATGAACATGTTGATCATTAATGTGTAGCTAAGACATTAATATGTGTGCCGACATAGGAAGCACTCAACCCGGTAGACGATTTAAGTGTCGATTCACTTCGACAGGGACACAAAAGCACTCTAAGTGGCCGCACAAGGACCGTGAGTGGGGCTCGCCCGTACCCGATAGATCTACCCCCTGTTCCGTGGTCCTTAAAAGGATTAATGGTGCCTAAGTTAGCGCCTATTCGCACGTGATCCAAGAGTTCATTCCATAGCTTAATCATACCCTAGTTAATATGTATTTCAAAAGAAAAAGGGGGACATAAACCCATTGGGTTGTCTCGTTGTTCGTACGCAGAACAACCCAGTCCCGTTGTAGTAAGTAGGACATTCCTGTCACTAGTCATGAAAATCATACACGTTTTTGAAAATACGCGTTTGTTTTGTAAAACCGGTATGTTTAGTATAAACCGTTCGTAAACCATTTGAGTTCCTTGAAATCCATTCGCAATATGGTCTAGAAATATGAGTTTTCGTTCAACGAAAAGTTGTTTATTTTTGCAAAACTTGCATGTCTTTCCACCCCCGAAAACATTTATAAAAATGTAAAACAGTAAAAAGTGGGGGTTATGAACTCACCTCGACATCCTTGTGCAAAGCTAGCTAAGAGTGATTCCATGATGTCATTCCAAGAATGTGACCTCGCTAGCGTGCAACTAAAGCATTCCTAACAAGAAATAATTATAAGTTTTCTAATTAATCAACGTAGTTAAACTACGTGTCCGAGCTCTACCGAATCGTTAACTGAACGATTCTAAGAAGGTGTTATTAGTTTGACTTAGAATAACCAATCGATGGTTATTTGATCCCGTTCATAATCAGGATAAAACTAAGTCTCGAGATCGACTTAGTTTTCGAGTGATTAAGATATATATTTATACATATTCAAATACTAGCGATGTCGTGTTGTTCGTCGTGAATAGAAATACGTAGGTAAATAATGGTACGTATTCGAAACGTCGTGTATGATACGGTAACATACCATTGTAGTTTTCGTAGGATGGTAATAAGTAAATATACATATATATACATACATACATATATATATATATATTCTAAAACTTGACGTGTGAAATAAATATTCGAATTCACGGTATTTGAAATAAATATAAACTATTACATTTTTTTTATAAAAGTATACGAATCAATGGTATTTGAAAATAGAGTTTCCAAATTATCGCCACCCGACATTATTTTTGTTTTATAAAAGAGTTCGGGATAATTTGGGCTTAGCGGCGTTTTGAAAGTAAATATATAGCTTAATATTTATTATTGTAAAAATAGTCGAAAATCTTGACTTCTGAAACGACACAAACCATTATGTTAAATTTTATGAAAGTTTTTGAGTTCTATATGTCGTCAAAATATATATTACACTTTATATTTGTTTTGAAAAAAAAAATATACTTTTGACATCCGATGAACGTCATTTAGGAATTATAATTGTTTCGTGTATAACGGATTTTACAAAAATCGGACAGAGTTTCCTCTGTTTTTGGAATAACCCCGACAACACAAGTTGTCGTTATTTTGTCAAAACTCAACAATCAAATAATATTTCAACGCAATGTAATAACGATATATAGTTTTAGTCAAAATATATCAAACTGTAAAGAATCAATAATGCATAAACGTTATGTAATCGCTAAAGGTTCGAGCTCGGTTCGCGTAGAAATATAAACTATATAAATGATAAGACGAAAAATCCACGCCAATAAACTTTACCGGGTCTGCAGTTGACTGTGTTTTGACCCGACAGTTGACTGGTTGACCAAAGCTGATCGGTTGACTTTTGTTGACCCTTTTACCCGAACATCAAAACTGAAACGATTCTGATGTTAACCACAGTTAACCCGACGAGAACCCGAACCAAATCTTGGTTGACTAAAGTTGACCGAAACTCGAGCCGTGACCCGA